>NC_089873.1:177895000-177940000 GCF_040182565.1 Anser cygnoides
AAAAGAAAAGAAAAGAAAAGAAAAGAAAAGAAAAGAAAAGAAAAGAAAAGAAAAGAAAGAAAAGAGAAAAGAAAAAAGAAAGGATAAGAAAAGAAAGGAAAAGTTCATAGAGTACTGCAGCTTCAATTGATAGTTTCTCAAAATGTGAAAAGTGCAGTTCAATCAACTAGTTGAGCAGGCTCTTAAAGATCCCAAGAGTCCAGTTTGTTTTACATGGTGATTTCTAAGGTTTATATTGTATTTGGCACTTTAGCAGTCAGAAATTGATTCCTAACATTCCTTCCAGCATGTTTTGGACTGGAAGAGTCAAGTTGCTGCAGGTAATAGAGATATATCAGCAGACCTACTTGCGAAAGTCTGTAGAGCCTCTTTCTTCCATGTACCTGGTCCAGATAAGGCTATTACTGCCTATTGATTCTCTTTAGAAGCAGTACATTTCATCAAAATCTTCTCCACGCATGAAATCGGTACAACGCATAAGGAACATTTATTGTACTGTCTATTATTGTCCCAGTTCAGTGAACCATTAAGAATGAAGTGAATCACTGAAGCGAAGTGAGTTGAACTACAAAAATTAGTTTAAAAAAAATGTTTAGGCTGAGGAGTTCTTATTTCACCTTTTTAAAAAAGTTCTCTTTTTTTGTGGTGCCTCAGACAAATTGTTTGCATTCACTTCCTTCACTTCTGCTTTACCTTTGCATTTAACTTGTGAATGATTAGGTATTCAGGACTCTTTCCAAAGCATTACAGGGTGACTGCTCTGTTTTTAGGGATGTAACCCTCTCCATAACGTTGCCAAATAGATTATTGATTAGCAGCAAGAGACCTGATAGGCCAGAATATCTCACTTCAGGGAAATGTCAGGGAACTGAGCAGGTTGGTGGCTCCCAAGAGGGTTGGTGGGAGTTTGGTAGCTCCCAATGGGACCATGGCAGCCAGAGCTCATCCCATGTCCCCAGCCAGGAGCAGGGCAGCTGGGGGCAACAGGGCAGTCCCAGCCCTGGGCATCAGGCACCTCCATTGGGATGACTACTAGCCTAGGTCAGGCCAAGCTGGGCCATGGGACTTTGGATGAGGGTTCAGGCTCATGGCTGGGTAAAGTGATAGCTTCGACACGACAGGGGCTAACTCAGGCAGGCATCAAGTACCGAAGCCTCAGCTTAAACATATCTCCCAAGGAAGAAGGGTGGAACCCTCCTGAGGCTTCTGAGCAGGGCTATCTGTGGGAAGCACCTTCCTTCTAGCTCTTTCTTTCAAGGCTACAGCACTATGTCTAATTTGGTCCCCAGCCCAGGCAGGTGTACACTAGAGGGGATTCAAGGGTCTGACACTGACCCTTATTTGTAGAAAAATGAAATCTTCCTGTTTTTACTAGTAGGCTGATCACAGAGCAATTGAAATAAGAAAATCTGTATGATCAAATGAGTTTAAGAGGACTGTAGCCTCTAATGGCTCCATTAAAAAAGAAAACCTTCTAAAGCAGTAAAAGCTTAAATAATATATGAACTCCACAGCATCAAATATGTAAATATATAAAACTCTATTTAGCACTTACTAACTACAAGCTAATTTAGTACAATTTACCACAAAGTTGATAAATGAGTTCAGAAATAATTTACGAAGGACTTGTGTGAACTGCAAGCCATGTATATGGCTGGAAAGGTGATCCAAATGGCCTGAGGTATTAGATATAGCTAGCTGATCAGAAAAAGATGTCATGTAAAATGAAATAAAGTGAGATAATCTCTGACATATTCAAAGGAGTGTTAAGAGAACGCAACAGTTATTCTTTCCACACCATGAATAAGGACATGAGAAGCTGAAGTATTTTTCAAATCAGACACTCATTCTCTCACTTCCAATGCTCAAAATAATTTGCAGATATTAGGAACTTTTTATGCATTCTAAAGGAAAAAGAAGTGCTTGTGTTACTAGCAAAAAATCTCACAGGCATAGTTTAAGCCTAGTGTCTCAAAGGCTGCAAGTGTGGAAGAGCATTATAGAAACTTCCAGTGTCACGCAGAGAACAATATTGGAAAGAAGACTGAATTAATTTTAATTTTAATTTTTATTTTTATTTTTTTATGTAACATGGGACAGATAGTATCACATATGTGACCTGGAGATGTTATAGATGAGCTCACAAACTAAAGCTGAACACAAGGAAAAAAAAACAAAACACAGTCAGAACATTGTAAAAATCAACAGTCGTACAGTCATATCAGGAAAGAGAAAGGGAAAAAGCATCCACTGTGTGATAATCTGAATCAAAAGCAATCAGGAAATTCAAGTACTTACCAATCAGTAAAGCGTAGTTGAACAGAGCAAAAGAACTTCTGGCAGGTAAATGCTTTAGCCTCCTCTGTAAGAACGTAGTAACCTCACACCATGTTCTTCCACCATTTCTCCATGCCAAGCGTCATTCTCTAACACAAATAAAACATGATTCTTTATGGGTCAGAATGGCAGAATGTGAATCGGGATGATTTATAATGCTGAAACAAAGAACACTTTATTTTAGTCACCAGTGGAAATACTGTTCAAATAATCATGGTTTGTTACAAGAAATATCAGTCAAGATGGGACTGATCAGATTTAAATAGAAGCTTTCATAGTTAGTTATCTATTGTTAGTGACTTACTGGATGTGTCTTTACAGATGATAAAGAAAAACTTTCAGAGGATGATTCTTTCACCTATTTTAGACAACGAAGTTAGGGCAGATTAATCACATTGTGATGATGCCAATTCCTCTCCATCAACTCTAGAAAGAAACTGTGTGATGACTGAACTAAAATGAATTACTTTTAAATGCTCTAAAGCTGGTGAGATGAATCTGACATTAGACTAGCAAATTAAGAGTATGAGTTTTGCCCTTCTCCCTCTGCACATAAGGTGAGTTAATGAATTATCCAGATAATCATTAATTGAAAATGACTAAATCAGTAAACCAGGAAGATCTCGGGGTGGGGGCGGTGGCGGGTGGTGGTGGGGAGAGATTTTGCTTTTCTTAAAACATTCAAAATGAAAATTTTCCTTTCTACTTTGTCCTCTCAGAGTTTTTCTTCTTATTTTATTTGAGATTACATCTCTCTCATGGATTTAAGATGCTTTGCATTCCTCATTCAGGAACCATCTTTTGTTCTAGTTGCATAATGTAAAAACAGTACAACGAGGTTCTCTTTGAGTTCATAAATTTCTGTATTTGACTGTCATTTGTCTGTAGTAATTTTTAGTGGGATGATCAATTTAGGCAAAACCTTGTGACTGAGATCTCAAATTTAATTAAATGTCTATATAGCTAAAAATAAATTAGCTAGAATTCAATCCCTTGCTGTAAGACCAAGTGACACTAACTGACTTGTGTATACAGTGTTTATAGCTAACCTCATCAAGACCAGATCTGTATAACAAGGGAATCTGGTTGGAGTAGTACAAACCAGAGCCTCTGGGAGATCTAATATTTAACTGATTAGTTAGGGGTCCAGTGCTTGAACTCATTCCCAGGAGCTTCCTTTAATTACAAGTACAGACAGAAGTTCCTGAGGGTTTTAAGAAAGGAAGCATCTGCTGGAGGAAAGAGACACCAATCAGTGTTTTTAGTGCCAGAAAAATTTTAATATAAGCTTATAAAAGGCTGGAAACTGACAGGGTATGAGTCTCCACATAGTCTCATATTAATACTTGGTTTACCGGATGACCAAACACACATTTTGCACACATTCTAGGCTTATTGGATTTGTTAGCCCTTCTCACATTCAGTGAAAGACTAATACAAAATATATGTGGTCTGGCAATAATGTAGTGTAACTTTATTCATATATTACATCTTTGTTCATGCTTAGATGTATTTTATCTGAATAGTCCCTGAGATTTCATATGGGATATTACCATAATTTTTTATCCTTAGATCTCAATGTACTTTTAAAGGGGGAAAATCATTGTCAGTTTGGCTAACTTAACACATTGAGAGTTTGTGTGACTCATCCAAAGACAACAATACCAACAACATCAATGGCTTCTCACCAGCAATAAATCCACTGGGACAAACACATTGGAGAGCAGATGATCTAACCAGTGAGTGTCTCCTCTACCTCAGAAATGCCAGGAGTGGCTTGCTATATATTCACCTATGAATACATCTATGCAGTTGTATGAATGCTTTATAGAATAGTTATAAATGAATACTATGAATATGCAATATTAATTACTGCCTCATAAGTAACTTCATACAAGCATACAGTCTTGTACAGCCTTACTGTAGATCTGAGTTTGTTTGCTTTTGCGGGTTTTATTCAAACCTTTAGTGTACACTGAGCACAGGGCTGTTTTTGTGTGTGTGTGTTTGGTTGGTTGGTTAGTTGGTTTATTTTATATATATAATATATGTATATATATATAGGTAGGTAGCTTAATGTGGTAGAGTTACTGCTAAAGCTTCTTACGAAACAAAGGTTCAAAACTGAAATGCCTAGGGAGAGGAACAACAGCCAGAAGGTGAGACAAAGACAGAACATGTGAAGTAATCTCAGTGGCAGGTCCAGCCGGCCACAACAGAGTGATAGCATAGAAATTTGTTGAAAGATTTTCAGGATACTGATGTCCACACACAAAACCAGGTACACATTATGTAGTTCAAAGCATAGCCCTCAATGTTGCTACTGTTCTCAGAAGTCTCAAAAGCCTATGCATGGCAGCAATACTTTGCTCTCATGTCATTTATACTTCTGTCTAAACAATTGTCATCTATGTTTATGTGCTTAAAATCTGCTGGGAGGGCAGGATTGTGCTTTTAGACATGGTTGCTTTAGTTGCTTGCAGTATTTTCCAAATAGTTAATAAATCTAACATTCTAGCTAACATAAAACAGCACCATTTGTTTGATGTGAGCTTTCAAGAGCAAGGGGTGAGGAGTCTTCAGATAAATTGTTTTCATTTGTCCAAAGGAAGGCTGTATAAAAAGCAAACCAATATGAGCGAGGAGTAACAGCTGATATACAGCAGTGGATGTTTTATATGTGCAATTGTCTAGAATTCCAGGAAGCTGCTTCTGCACTAAACAGGACTTGGATCTAAATCAATTTGCAAAGGTGTATGTGCTTATTCCATGCATTTGGGCCCACTTCCTAAAGGCAGTTTGGGGGCCTAAATTCATTGAAAGAAATGGCAGCTAGATGCGTAAATACCTTTGAGGACCTATGCTCTTACCTAATGCCTTATTTCATTATATCTTGTGAAAATTCTGAGGTTATAACCAATGTCAGGCAATGTTCCCAGGTACTGAAACATAATCATTTATACTGTTAAATTTTTAACTTAGTCTCAGGCATAATTTTGTCCTGTGCCAAAGGATTCTTGGCCGTGGTTTGTGAGTTTGTATGGAAGTAGTATAATTCTCAGGATGTAGTTTGGTACAGGTACCCTGTTCTGTAATGTAAAAGCGATTATTTGTATGGACAAAGTCTCATCCAAGCCAACTGTCCACAGTGACAGAAAGAGTAGTCCTGCACATATTTCACAGAGGTAGCCTGAATGGTTCTGGGAGAGAGCAAAAAGCAGAGCTGAAGTCTTGGGGCTGCCTTCGAAATGAAAGAGCAGTTCCTTAAGGAACAGAAATTTCTCGACATTTTTAAACAGGAATGAGAGGAAAACAGAAAATTCATGTACATGATAGTAATCTTTTGTGGAAAAGTACAAATGATAGACATTCTTCCATAGAAAGAATGATAATTCTCATTTCATGATTTATATTCATGATCTAGTTTGAAAAGACCATTTGCCATTAGCTTTTGAATATTTGGGTGATAACAATGAAAGTATATGTGCATTTCAGGAGGGAACTGAAATATGGTTCAGTATTTTGGCAATGATGGAGTAGAGCAGAATACCACACAGTAGTGCATGTTAACATCCAACTTGACCAGAATTCATTGCACTGCTCAATCTGGCCTCTTATAGACTATTCTGTGTCTATAGACTATTCTGTTATAGTCTATATATAATATATATATATTACTGTACACTATACCAAACATGATAAGTCTAATAAATTATCTGTAATAACAATGACAATAATAATAATAATAATAATAATAATAATAATAATAATAATAATAATAATAATATACAGGCCCTAATACATTCCCTTAAAAAAGCTGTTCTTGTACCTTCTATGATTTGTCTATACATTTTTTCTAAGGCTTTTGTGATTATTTTTTTTGTACTATTGTTTGTATCATTTACTGTATGCTGAACTGAAAAATGTTTTTATATGTATATAATTACTTTTACTGAGATTGTTTAATTGGTTCATCTTTATTTTATAACACTGCAAGTACTATAAGTTAATTCCATGATATATTTTTATTTATATTTTTTTTTTGCATGAAAACTTTTTTGGATTGTAGAGGAGAAAAGCTCATGTTTTATGGGTTAAAATAGCTTCAGTTTTCAGTTACATCCTTATTGCAGGTAGAAATTTCTGAACCAATGAAGCTGGCAAATATTGATTTCTATTACAACATTACCCCCATTTTTTATTTTTTTTATTTTTTTCTTCCTGTAGTACAGACATTAAAGGCATGGTCCCACTGAAATTAATAACAGAGTTTTCATTGATTTTAGACCATTGTATAGGGAAAGTTTACACAGCAATATTCCATCAGTAAGTATCATTTCCCAATAAAGCATTTAACCACAGAAATGAAACAGTAATCTCCACATTAGTTCTTTCTGAATAAAATTACCTAAGGTATAGTTGATCATACAAAATGATCACCTCTGACCTTTCATCAGTTAATGTTGAAATATTTTGACTTCCTTTCAGACTATGGAAAATAGGTTTATAATCCAATTTACATGGAGATTGTACTTTACAAACAAATTTTAAAGCTCTTTGAGTATATATATATATGGAGTAAACAGATTGTTAGTTTTTGCTTTTTTGTTCAGGACAGGGTTTTTGATTCTGAGATCTCTGTTGGAGACATTCCAGGAATTTATAAAGGCTGATTTAAGAAAATATATTTGACCGTAATGATTTCTAGAATTCCACGTATTCTTAAAAATATATAATACTAATAATAATAATCATACAAAAATCAAAATATCTGTATACTTTAATCTTAATTGCTCAAGGATGTCTTGCATTAAAATATTGATAAATCATGCTTTTTTCTTTTTTTTTTCTTTTTTTCCTTGAAAAACAATTTATCAATTCAAATAATTTTTCCTACTTCTACTAGTAGTATTCTTTTAGCAGCTGGCCTGACAAATCTCCAAGACTAATAATTTTTTGGAAGTTGTACTAAATTCTTTTTCGCTCAGACTGCTTAAACATGACAGGTATCATGGTGTTTCATTTTCCTTTAATATAATATTCCTTTCAAACAGATATTCACCAAACAAATTCTTCTTCATCGGGGTTACACATATTAAGATCGTGAAGTAAAGATCTCTCTTTCCCTAACTGTTCATAATACTGTAACATTTTAAGACCAGTTAATAGAGTGCATGGGACACTTACAATAAGTCAAAGACTTTCACAATACAGTCTTATTCCATGTTCAGGTGGTTAGTAAAACCTAACTGCATGATAAATGGTCAGCTAAAATTGTCCTGCACTCTAAACTGAATTGATGACAGTTCTGTGTGCTGTTCTGCACCTTGTGAATTATTTGTGTTCTTACTTGTCTTCAGTTAATTTATCATTTATATTTATACAAAGTATATTTATGAGAAAAGGAGTTTATCCCTTTGTGATTACTAGCTTTCCAAACTGTTTTCTTAAGGTATTGGTACACCTAAGGTATTAGCTGTTCCACCACTAATGTGTTGCTTAACAGATTTTCCATTGTTTTGTGCTGGTTGCCAAGAATAACAAACAAAAAAAGGATAACAATTGGGAAAAAAAATAAAAAAGTTTCTTTTGTGTCGTATTGCTATTCTCCAGGTTCCTCGAAATGTCATTTAACTTTCTGTGTTTAATGTGGTGACTACCCAGGAGCTTGGTAAGCCTAGCAGCCTTGGCAGGCATTCTTGACAGCTTGTCAAGCCTGAGGCTACTGCATGTTGTCTTTCCCTCAATAATTAATAATTAATTAGAAGCCATGATTTTTTAATGATAGACTGATTTAAATGTACTGGTTTTGAGGGGGTAGTATTTTTTTGTAAAACATTCAGTTTTCGAAAGCAAAAAAGACAAGAGCAATGATGTACATGCTTTCAAATGAGTCAAACAAAATCACTGGAGGAATAAAGGTCTACCATACACATACATTTGTGTACATAAGGATGCATTTGCACACAAAGAATCTAGTCCCTGCTGGCCAAACACAAGTGACTAAACACCTTTTTGCAAGCCCAGAAAATCAAACACAGCCTAAAGCACCTAAATTAAGGATTTCCCATGCATGCAAATCACAAATCCCAAAGCAGTATTTTTTTTTTAATCAGCTGGTCTGTTCTGAAGAAATGTAGGAAATTTTTCAAAGACAATACAAGGAGCCACAGGACAGAGAAAGGAATAGAAGAGGATGCAGTTTTTAACAGATGTGAATCCATCATTCTACCCGTGGAATCATAAAAAGGCTGGGGTTGGAAGGGACCTGAAAGATCATCTAGATCCAGTTTCCCCACCGTAGGAAGGGATGCCACACACTAGATCAGGTTGGCCAGGGCCCCATTTAACCTGGCCTTGAACACTTCTAGGAATGGGGCATCCACAGCTTCTCTAGCCGATCTGTTCCAGTGTATTACCACCCTCTTTTAGTTTAAAACCATTCCCTCTTGTTCTATCACTATTTTACCCATGTAAAAGGTTGTTCTCTATCTTTTTTATAAGCCCCCTTGAAGTACTGAAAGGCCCCAGTGAGGTCTTCCCAGAGCCTTCTCTTCTCCAGGCTGAACATCCTCAGCTCTCTCAGTCTTTCTTCATAGAAGAGGTGCTCCAGTCATTTGATCACCTTCATAAACCGCCTCTGGACCCACTCTAACAGGCTGACATCTCTCTTGTGTTGGGGTCCCAGACCTTGCTGGTGTCTCACAAGGGCAGAAGAGAGGGGGGTAATCACTTGTCTTGACATGTTGGCCACATCTCTGTTGATGCAGCCAAGGACGAAGTTGGCCTTCTGGGCTCCAAGCACAGTCTGATGGCTCAAGTTGACTTTTTCATCCACCAGAACCCCCAAGTCATAGAATCATAGAATCATTAAGGTTGGAAAAGACCTTCAAGAAAATCTGGCCCAAATATATCCCTAACACCAATACCACCAACTAAACCATGTCCCCAAGCACCATATCCAACTTTTCTTTGAACACCCCCATGGGACAGTGACTCCACCACCTCCCTGGGCAACCTGTTCCAATGCCTGACTACTCTTTCTGAGAAGAAATGTCTCCTAATTTCCAACCTGAAGCTCCCCTGGAGTAACTTGAGGCCATTGCCTCTAGTCCCATTGCTACTTATCTGAGAAGAGGCTGACATCCAGCTCTCCACAACGTCCTTTCAGGTAGTTGTAGACAGCAATAAGGTCTCCCCTGAGCCTCCTCTTCTCCAGACTAAACAACCCCAGTTCCCTCAGCTGCTCCTCATAGGACTTGTGTTACAGACCCTTCACCAGCTTTGTAGCCCTTCTCTGGACATGCTTCATGGCCTTGATGTCTTTCTTGTACTGAAGGGCCCAAAGCTGAACACAGTATTCGAGGTGCAGCCTCACCAGAGCAGAGTACAGGGGGACGATCACCTCCCTGGTCCTGCTGGCTACACTATTCCTGATACAAGCCAGGATGCCATTGGCCTTCTTGGTCACCTGGGAACACTGGTCTTTGGCTTAGTGTAAGCACTGCTCTGCAACAATTAAAACATGAGCATGTTATCAGCACTCTTCTCATGCTAATCCAAAACATAGCACCCTACCAGCTACTAGGAGGAAAATTAACTCTGTCCTAACTGAAACCAGGACACCTGCACATGCTGTATGACTGTATTCAAGATGACCTGTAACATCACCTTACCTAGCACCAAGGTCAGGCTGACAGGCCTGTAGTTCCCCAGGTTCTCCTTATGACTCTTCTTATAGATGGACATCACATTAGCAAGTTTCCAGTCATCTGGGACCTCTCAGGATGACCATGACCGCTAAGATGATGGAATGCAGCCCAGCAATCACATCCACCAACTCCCTCAGCACCCTTGGGTTCACCACATCGGGGCTCATAGATTTCTCGGTATCTAGCTTGCCTAAATAACCTCTAACCCAATCCTCTTCAACCAGGGGAAAGTCGTCCTCTCTCCAGGTTTTCTCTCATTTCCAGGCTCGGTAGTTTGTGTGGGCTAACCTTAGCAGTGAAGACCAAAGCAAAGAAGGCGTTCAGTAACTCCTCCTTCTTTTCATCACCAAGGCACCCACCTCATTTAGCAGCACACCCAAATTTTCTTTGTTCTTCCTTTTGCTGCTGATGTGTTTGAAGAAGCCCTTCTTGTTATCCCTTTTTTCTCTTAATAAATTTAGTTCTAACTGGGCCTTGGCCTTCCTCATTGCATCCCTTCATTCTCTGACAATGTTCCTATATTCCACCCAAGTGGTCTGCTCCTTCTTACATATCATGTACACTTTCTTCTTCTGTTTAAGTTTTCCCAGTAGCTCCTTACCCACCCGCACAGGCCTCCTGCCCACCTTGCTCAACTTCTTTCTCGTAGGGATGCACCAATCCTTAGCTTGGAGGAAGTGGTGTTTGAATATTAGCCAACTCTCCTTGGCTCCTTTTCCCTCTAGGGCCCTGGCCCAGGGGATTCCTCCAATTAGGTCCCTGAAGAGGTCAGTTAGCTCTCTTGAAATCCAGGATTGCAGTCCTACTTTTTGCCCTGCTTCCTCCTCGCAGGATCTTGAACTATAGCATCTTGTGGTCACTGCAGCTGAGACTGCCCTCAACTTCACATCCTTCTTTGCAGAGCTGCGATCAATGAGTTCTTCACCCAGTCTGTCTTCATGTCTGGGATTTTCCTGACCCAGGTGTAGCGCCTTGCACTTGGACTTGTTGAACCTCATTAGGTTCACATGGACCCACTTCTCAAGTTTGTCCAGGTCCCTTTGGATGACACCCCTTCCTTCTGTTTTATCAACTGCACCACTCAGCCTGGTGTCATCCACAACCTTGATGATGGCACGCTCAATTCCCCAGTCTTTATCATTGATAAAGATATTAAACAACACCAGTAGATAGACCCCTGAGGGACAACATCACCAGCCTCCACCTGGATATAGAGACATTGACCGCAACTCTCTGTCTGCAGCCATTCAGCCAGTTACTTATACCCTGAATAGTCCACCCTTCAAATCCATCTCTCTCCATATCAAGATGTCGAGTGGGACCATGTCAAAGGTCTTACAGAAGTCCAGGTAGATGGTCTTATATGTGCCTTAACATACCATAGAATCATAGAATCACATATTTAATTTCATGCTTATTATGTACTATATATTGCATATTACATACTATATGCTGTATATTATATAGTAGAAAATATATACTGTAAATATATGCTGTCACTATATGAAATAGAAGTAATTGTTATAGTATATACTGTATATACAAACTACAGAAATAATATATATTATATACTAGTACTGTTAATATGCATAGTACATTTAATTTAGCCTTTTACTCCCTTGCTGCAGAAGCCCAAGTTCAGCAAAGACTCCATATTGTCTTTAGGAGTGTAATCACCAGCTTTAAGTTATATATCTATGTTCTACACCTAGTGCCTAAAAAATGCCTGCCAAATACAGCCAAAATATACTCAGTGGGGAAATGCTGGGCTCTAGTTAAAGTCCCTTCCTCTGTAGATATTAGATGTTTCATTATCAAAACCTGTCTCCCTACATCCAGGATTCAGAAACTGATCCTACAAAGGGATATTTGTGTGTTTCACCAAGATACAATATTAGCATGGTTCCCAGGAACAGTTCATCCACAGAGAAGCAGAGATTCTCCCAGGGTGATATTGTTCACTTGAATGTAGATGGAAAATATCAGCCAGAGAGAAGTGATTTCACACTATGCACAACAGCAGCATGACAGCTCCATACCCAGTTGCAGTCCTTGTTATATTAAGCCTCCCTGAGTGAAACTATATTTATCCTAGTGATGCAATTCTGTTTCTACCATGTTTCTACCATTTGGGGGGGGATGATAAATAAATAATAATAACATTTTTTTTTAAAAAAAAAGTTAATATGTTAATATATATATTCATTTTTAGATACTATCACACAGTATCACAGTATCACAGATTTCTAGGTTGGAAGAGACCTCAAGATCATCGAGTCCAACCTCCGACCTAACACTAAGTACTCCACTAAACCATATCGCTAAGCTCTACATCTAAACGTCTTTTAAAGACCTCCAGGGATGGTGACTCCACCACCTCCCTGGGCAGCCCGTTCCAATGCTTAATAACCCTTTCGGTAAAGAAGTACTTCCTAACATCCAACCTAAAACTCCCCTGTCGCAACTTTTGCCCATTCCCCCTCGTCCTGTCACCAGGCACATAGGAGAACAGACCAACCCCCACCTCTTTACAGCCTCCTTTAAGGTACCTATAGAGAGTGATAAGGTCGCCCCTGAGCCTCCTCTTCTCCAGGCTGAACAAGCCCAGCTCCCTCAGCCGCTCCTCATAAGACTTGTTCTCCAGACCCCTCACCAGCTTGGTCGCCCTTCTCTGGACTCGCTCGAGCACGTCCATGTCCTTCCTGTAGCGAGGGGCCCAAAACTGAACACAGTACTCGAGGTGCGGCCTCACCAGAGCCGAGTACAGGGGCACAATCACTTCCCTAGACCTGCTGGCCACACTGCTTCTTATGCAGGCCAGGATGCTGTTGGCCTTCTTGGCCACCTGGGCACACTGCTGGCTCATATTCAGCCGACTATCAACCAATACTCCCAGGTCCCTCTCGGCCAGGCAGCTTTCCAGCCACTCATCTCCCAGCCTGTAGCTCTGCTTGGGGTTGTTGCGCCCCAGGTGCAGGACCCGGCACTTGGCCTTGTTGAACTTCATACAGTTGACCTCTACTAGTACCTTTTTGTTACTATTTAACACTTGTGAAGGCTACTTTGTATAGCTAACATCAATAAATGACACTGCAAATATAATTGCCATCTCTTGCACCTTCAAACTTGCCAGCATGTTCAACAATAACCACCCAATGATCCAACCATAGCCAGGGGCATTTCCACAAATGTGCAGTCTGTAACTTGAGACTGATCAAGTCAATCATCGGGGAATGCATTAGAAACATTCAACAAGGGAGTAGATGTGTTGTCTTTTAGGTTATTTTTGTTCTTCTCTAAGGTGGCAAATGTCACCAGACAACAATAGCAAAAAAGTGTGATGTCTTGGTTTTTTAGAGAAGCACCCTACATAGAGAGGAAAATGCATATGCATCAAAGGAACACCCAGTTTATCTCAGTATCTGAATCTGTTTGCTGGGGCTGAATCCATTGTGGGGACAAAGACTCAGCCAATAGACTGAAATTGCTGGGGCAGATTCATTCATTGTTGGACCAGGCTTGCACGTCTGTCATAGAATCACAGAATCATAGAAAGGCTTGGGTTGCACGAGGCCTTAAAAATCGTCTAGATCCAACTTCCCCACCATGGGCAGGGATGCCACCCACTAGACCAGGTTGCCCAGGGACCCATCTAACCTGGATTTGAACACCTCCACCACAGGCACGGGACATCCACATCTTCTCTGGGCAACCTGGGAATTCTTCTCCCAGTTTGTACTCATATCTAGGACTGCAATCTGAGACATGAGTACAAACTGGGAGAACTCACTGAGAGCAGCCCTGCAGAGAAGGACTTGGGGATTTTGGTGGACAAAAACCTCATCATGAGCCATCAGTGTTCACTTGCAGTCCAGAAGGCCAACTCCATTCTGGGCCGCATCAAAATAGGTGTAGCCAGCAGATCAAGACAGGTGATTGTCCTCCTCTGCTCTGCTTTTGTGAGGCCCCACTTGGAGTACTGCATCCAGGTCTGAGGCCCCCAGTACAAGAAGGATGTCATCTTGCTATATTTTAGGGCTGACATATGTGGACATAAAGTTCAAAATTTATCCAAAGTCCGGTATTGTTTCTCTTTATAAAAAATTAAGGATTCAGTCTCCAATATCTTTGTCAGTCACTGTTTGGTGAAAGGGTGGTACATCTGTACGGATCATAAAAATAATATTTTCTGATGAAAAAATGGTCTTGACAAGTTGACTAGCTTATTTTTACCCAAAGTCAGTAGTGACTCTGTCAGTATTGTTCTGTACAGTTGTTTTTATCAATCTGTCCTGAAAAGCTTCCAGCAATGGGGATTGGACAATGACTCTACATGCTCTGGTTGAGTGCTTCAGTATCCTTACTACCAGGAGAGATTTCTGTTTCTGTATGAGTAACCTAAAACTGCCTTTCACATCATTTCTTAGGTTGATGCCACTGTGGTGTCAAAAAAATAGATCAAAATGTCTCAGAGAAATGTTTACCTACATCTCTAGCAAGAACTTGCTGGAAAATGGTGGCATATGATCTTACAAATTGTATCCTCTGTATTATTACAATCCAGTAGCATTGTGTGAGCTGTAGTACATGGACTGTGTAACTACTTACACATAAAGACCTTGCACAAACACTACACATTATGTTATGTGTGTGATCCATTTCAATGCAAAGTAATATAATAATAATAATAATAATAATAATAATAATAATAATAATAATAATAAACACGGAATTTATAGTTCAAGAGGTAAGGGGGTAAGTAGTGACAGGCAGATTAATTAATTGAACAGTAATCCAGATGGAAATGCATTCCAGAGGAGACAGTGTAACACTCTCCCTTTCCAACTGATCATATTTAGTTAAGAGCATTGGCAGTAGTCTGCAATTCACTCAGGTGCAATTTTGGGCAGGGCCTGTGTTACCTAACATAATAACTATTTTTCTGATTTGATGTTGATAAAGGCCCCTGAAACTTATCTTCCTTAATTGTGTTATAATAGAAAGAATAACCTAGGGAAAAGGAAAATTAAAAAAAAAAAAAAAAGAATATATGGATTGTGTTGTGTGTTAAAAGCTCATCTGCACACCCACAAACAAACAGAGAGAGACAATGGTGGGGTGGGGACTCAAATAATGCCCTGCCTTAACTGTCACAAAAGCCATTGGCCCATCAGATAGTCCGTCTCTACAGAGGAGTACAAGGGCACTATAACAGGGGATATGAACACAATTTAAGAACTCAGAGGAAGGGGCACCCCGCCTGAGCCCCTCTCCCACAGATGTCTCAGGAGACCCTCAGGCCCAGTGTTCAGGGTGAAATCAAGATGAATGCACCCCAGGATATAGCTGGCCTTCCAGGCAGCAAGCGCACACCGATGAGTGAATGCCAGAGTACATTTTGGACTGAAGGTGGCCACTGCCTAGAAGTATGGGACACATTTTGGGGTGCAGAGGAAGAGCGTTTGGGGATCACACAGAACTTTTTATGGGATGTTTAGACAAGGAACCAGAGACAGAGAAAAAGGTAGATCTAGTTGACCTGGGGAGGAACAAGCAAGGGAAAATAAAGGGATAAGGGGACAGAAAGGGAACATTTGTCACATGTAAAGTTTGCTTGTGAGGACACTTTACATATGAACAGCGCAGTCTGTCCTAACTTCTTATTAAAATTTATTTCTAACTTTTTCCCAAGGTGAGGGACTCTCTATTTCATATGCGTGTTTATGGGGATCTGAATGCCAGAAACTGGAGTAGGACCTCAGGTCCCAGGACCCATGCATCCATGGTGCAGCAAACAGAGGGAATGTACAAGGGACAACAAGAGACAACAAGGGACCACGATACTGTCAGTGTGGTGGGTTGGCCCTGGCCAACAGGCAAACACCCATTCTGCCTCTCTCTCATACTTCTCTCTCAAAGGATGGGGAGAAAATGGAAGGAAGGTGAGAAGAAATGTGGGCTGAGACAATGACAGTTTAACAGGGAAAGCAACAAGAGTAAATAATTCACTACTTCCCATCAGCAGGCACATATCCAGCCACTTCCTGGAGAACGGGGCCTCAGCACACCTAATGGTTACTCGGGAAGTCAAACACCATAACCAGAAATGCCCCCCCTTCCTCTGATTTTCCTTGAGCCTTTTATAGCTGAACATGGTGTCTTATGGTATGGAATATCCTTTTGGTCAGTTTGGGTCAGCTGCCCTGCTTGCGTCCCTTTCCAGTTTCTTATCCACCTCCAGCTATCAGCTTTTGGTGGGGGAGAGGAAAGAAAACCTTGATGCTGTGTAATAACTGTTCAGTAACAGCCAAAATGCTGTTGTGTTATCAGCATTGTTTTGGCCACAAATGCAAAGCGCAGCACTGTAGAACTGCTATGATGAAAATAAACTCCATCTCAGACAGACCAAGTACAGCCAGGGAAGATCAAGCTGGACTAACTGGTGAGCAGGTGAAGTTAGCTGTAAGCCAAGAGCGTCTCTAAGGGTAAGACCATGGGAGGAGCTGGCTATTGGAAGGGCCAGGGGAGTTCCTGGATAGCTGCACATGAGGCCTCAGGGCATGGAGTTTTCCAGGGGTGAGACTTGTGTGTCTATAAGAGCAAGATCAATGTGGGCTGACTACCAAGAGGGGTATCAGTGAGCTTTGCATGTGTGTGAATGTCTGTGTGTTTATCTTTGAATGAGGCATTCTGTACCAGCAGCTGCAGTGAAGCTGTGGTCTTGAGTATTCTTGTGCCCAGGTGCCAGAAACTGGGGACACTGGGATCCAGAGGCAGCTACAGAGCACACAGTGGCTGAGCCTATCAGCTGCCGTGATCCATATTGTAGATATATATATATTTATTTATTTATTTATATATATATATTTTCTCATTAGCCAGCTTGCACCCTGCTCAGCCAGAGAAGGGAGCGGGATGAGACCGTTGGTGCTGTCTGTGTTTGGGTGAGAGCCGAATGTGTCTGTGTTGATCTATGTTATCTGCCATGTATATATGTGTATCAATAGTGTATATTTGTGTTTGTACCTACTGATAATACATGCTCAGCCTCACTACAGGTTGGATCTGTGGATGTACCTTATGGTATGATTCACCTCTCTTGGGCTGCTGAATCTGTGCCTATACCCTTGAGCGTTTGCTTCTTTCTACCTGATGGAAACATGAAAAAGGAAGGCCTATAAAGTTTTCATGGTCATAGAGATATTTGCTGAAGTAGTTTCTGTCAACTTTTCCAAGGACATTATTCAGTGGAAAAGCTCTTGTACAACACACAAGAGAGAATACCTCTAGAGGATCAGATCTGTACATATCCTTGTTAATTGAAATCAGGAAATTTTCTTCACTTGTTATAATATAAAGAACACACCAAGAAGGAGTTGAAAGCTGTGTAACAGCTCTTAAATATTACATTTATGAGCAATAGCAGAAAATACATCATAGATGTTTAACATGCAAAAGTCTAAGCTTACAAATGTATTCATAGACATGTTTTTGAAATAGTTTGTTTAGTCATGGACACAAAGAAAAGTTTAACTATGTGTTATTGATAAGGTTATCAATCTCCTACTCATGTAACTACAAAATTACTATCTTTCAGTTTGATAACAAAATGTACCCGCAATTCAAAAGTTTCAGACAATGAGATGCTTTTCTTTTCTGAGCACAAACCTTCTGTTTAAAAGGACAGGTGATATTGAACCCTGTTCTTATCCCTGATGGTACTCCATCACCCACCCTCTCACCAGGTACAGTAGTCCTCTGTTGACTTTAATAAGCAGACAGGGAATTTCTGTGGCAAGCATAAGAGGGTAGAAGGAGGTTAAAAGGTGGAGGAGGAAAAGAGAAGACAAAAATAAGAAAAGTATTGTGCCTATCCCGAAAGCATCCCTCATATACCCACATTGAACTTGCTCCATGCTTCTTTAATCCTTCTCCTTACCTTGCCTTCAAATTTAAGAGTCTCAGTCCTACGTTCCCAAGCCAAAGCTGTTGTCCTCTGTTGTGGTTTAACCTGGCAGGCAGCTAAGTCACTCACTCACACTCCCAAGGTGGGATGGGGGAGAGAATCAGAAAGGTAAATGTGTGAGAATTCATTGGTTGAGATAAAGGCTAGGTAAAGCAAAGGTTGTGTGTACAAGCAAAGCAGAATAAGGAATTCATCCATTACTCCCCATTTGCAGTCAGGTGTTCAGCCACTTCTAGGAAAGCAGGTCTCTGTACATGTAATGGTTTCTTGGGAAGACAAATGCCTTTACTCTCTACATCACACCCTTCTTCCTTCTTTACCTCAGCTTTTATTGCTAAGTGTGACATCATATGGTATGGAATAATTCTTTGGTCAGTCTAGGTCACCTGGCTGTGAACCTTCCCAGCTTCTTGTGCATCCCCAGTCTCCTCATTGGCAGAGCAGCACAAGAAGCTGAAAAGTTCTTGGCTCTGTGTAAGCACTCCCCAGCAATGACTAAAAGCATCAGTGTGTTATCACCACTGTTTTCACCAAAAATCCAAACCACAGCATTGCGTGAGCCTCTCTGAAGAAAATTAACTCTGTCCTAGCCAAAACCATAACACCATACTTCCAAGATTTCTTTTGTTTTGTTTTAGAGAATCTTAGAAACACAGAAAGGTTTTAGTTGGAAAGATCATCTAATTCCAACCCCCCTGCCATGAGCAGGGGTGTCACCCACCAGATCAGGTTGCCCAGGACCTCATCCAACCTGTCCTTGAACACCTCCAGGCACAGGGCATCCACAGCTTCTCTGAAGAACCTGTTCCTCTGCTTCACCACCCTCTAAGTAAAGATTTCCTTTTTAACATCTAATCTAAATCTCCCCTATTTTAGTTAAAATAAAATTAAAAAAAAATAAAATAAAATCCCCTTTGTCCTACAACTATCTGCCCACGTAAAAAGTTGCTCTCCATCTTTTTTATAAGCAACTTTTAAGGCCACGATGAGGTCTTCCAAGAGCCTTCTCTTATCCTAGCTGAATATTCCCAGCTCTCTCAGTCTTTCTTCATAGGACAGGTCCTCTGATCATGTTTATGGCCCTCCTCTGGACCCACTCTAACAGGTCAACATCTTTCTTGGGGGCTCCAGACCTGTATGCAGTACTCCAAGTGAGGGGGACAATCACCCATCTTGACCTGCTGGCCACACCTGTTTTGATGCAGCCCAGTATGCAGTTGGTCTTCTGGGCTGCAAGCACACACTGCTGGCTCATGTCAAGCTTTTCATCTACCAGAACCCCCAAGTCCTTCTCTGCTGCTCTCAATGAGTTCTTCACCCAGTCTGTACCCCTTTGTAGGATTGCCCTGACCCAGGTGCAGCATGTTGAATTTGGCCTTGTTAAACCTCATGCAGTTCACATGGGCCCACTTCTTAACCTTGTCCAGGTCCTTTTGTATGCCATCCTTTCCTTCAGTTGTATGAACTGCACCACTCAGCTTAATATTGTCTAAAACCTTGCTGATGGTACACTCAATCCCACGGTCTCATTGATAATCCCACCGATAAAGATATTAAACAGCACCAGTCTCAAGATGGACCCCTGAGAGATACCACTCATCACCGGCCTCCACCTGGACATAGAGGTGTTGACCACAATGCTCTGGGTGTGGCCATCAAGACAATTCCATATGCACCAAATTGTCTACGCTTCAAATCCACGTATATCCAAGTTCAGATGTCATGTGGGACCATGTCAAAGGCCTTACATAATTCCAGGTACATGACATCAGTCAGTCTTCCCTTGTCAGCTGATGCAGTCACTCCATCACAGAAGGCCATCAGATTGGTCCGGCATGATTTGCTTTTGGTGAAGTCCTGCTGGCTGTCTCAAATCACATCTTCGTCTTGCACGTGCCTTGACATTGCTTCAAGGAGGTCCATTTCCATGATTTTCCCAGGTACAGAGGTGAGTCTCACTGGTTGGTAGTTCCCCTGGTGCTCCTTTCTAACTTTTAAAAAAAATGGGAGTGATGTTTCACTTTTTCCAGTCAACAGAGACCTCACCTGACTGCCAGGACTTTTCAAATATGAAGGAGAGAGGCTTGGCAACTCCATCAGTCAGTTCCCTCAGGACCCTGGGATGTATGCTGTTGGGCCCCATAGACTTTTCTCTGCTCATTTCCATCAAACCTGCTCTTTGCTTACAGTGGGAGGGATTTTGCTCCCCCAGCCCTTGCTTTAAGGTTCAGGGACTTGAGAATAGTGGGAAGTCTGCTGGTAGTGAAGAGTGAGACAAAGAAGTTGTTGAGTACCTCAGCCTTCTCTATGTCTGTTGTTACAGTTCTTCTTTCTTGTTTGTCAGAGGGGGCACATTCTCCTTGGCCTTTCTTTTCTGGTGAATGTACCTATAGAATACCTTCTTGTTATTCTTTGCATCCTTTGCCAAGCTCAGTTCCATCCCATCTCCACACATCCAGACAGCATCCTGTATTCTTCCCAGGCTATGTGTCCCTATTTCCACTCTCTGTGCATTTCCATCTTACACCTCAGTTTGAAAAGCAGGTCAAACTTTTGAGTCTGTTTGCCAATGTTTATCATCTGCGAATAGGGTAAAGCTATTCACAATTATCACATGCCTTGCAAGCCCCTGGAGGACAACTATTTAGGAATAAATAATAATAATAATTATATATATACTGTATGTGTGATTAAGTTCTAAGGTATGTCTGGTTAATATTTTCATTGTCTCTCCAACAAAACTGACTAGAAATCTACTTCTGTTTTTAAGTGTAGATCTGGTAATTTAGAATTAAATATCAGGTAAAAAATAAACGTTGTAACACAAAGTTGGCAATATCAAGTGATAACCAGTTAACGTAAGTCCAAAGATAATGTCAAAGTAAAAATTTTCATTTGAACTGATGGAGTTAAATATCTACTTCTTTGAACTGTAACCAAATCTCTGACTACTCAGACTAGCCAGCCAGCCATCAGCAAGGAATGTATGCCAAAACAGTTTCAACAGAAAAAGTTCCTTAGACTAGTTCTCTAGCATAAAGCAGTGGAAACAAATCCATCTGAAGTATTTAACTACTATTACTTAAGAGGAATTCTTTTTAGTCAGAGGCAAATAATACCAAATACTGAGTTCAGTGATTCTAGAAATCTAAAATAAATCAACCCTGACTGAAATCAAGCCAAATGGGCAGAATAGCAGGATTCTGCCAGAAGAAGCCTTATTTAGTGAAAGAAATACAAGATAAACTGGAATTAGGTGTCCCATGGATGACGCTAACCCTAAATCTTCCCAGATTAATAGTTTAGTAGACAAGCAAGGACAGAAAATATCCTGTTCCTCATTTTGTTTTTCCACCTCTCCTCTACAAATTTATGGCTCCTGACTTCAGTGGAAAGAGGAAGGAAAGTAGAGCGTTCTTCCTCCTCAGAGTTTAGAAACCTGAGGGGTTCCCATACTGGCTAACATGCTTTAAAAAAAAAAAAAATAAATAAAATAAAATAAAAGACTTCACCAGTTGACATAGCTGGGCTGGAATTATAAAGTCCAAATAAAATAAAGCACAAGTCTGTGTAAAAAGGGGAAGGAGTCTGACTTTTTAATAAAACATAGTCATAAGCCTAAAAATGACAACAGTGAGAAAGCACTTGGCAGATCAGTTAGTATGTCAGTAAGAACAAACTAGGAGGTGCAATATTAATAAAAGGCACAAGGAGACCCAGAGCTCTGTGCGTCATACCATCAATTCTCTGGATTGTACTGGATATTGATCATAAATAAATGTTTCATCCAACTGTTGATTAGAATGTTAGTAAAACTACAAGTTACAGGAACAGAATCTAAAACTGCACCAGAGCTGTGAAAAATCTATAAAAAGGGTCAAAGCATTTTTCCCTCCTGCTCAGTCCTTCTAGATTAATATCAGCTCCTTGTCATATGGATTTTCAGAAGGATAACTTGTTTGAAAGATGGTATTTTAACTTTCCATATACAAGTGATAATACATTCTCGTGGTGCATTTGTATTATATTGTAAATGCATTTGCTTTCACTTTCTTTTAGTATAAGAGTAAACATTTACAGCAAAGTTTATACAAATTCATATAAAAAAAAGGAATTAAAAAACACCTTTTTTTTTTTTTTTAAATCAATAGCAGGGCACTGGTCCAGGTTTACTGGGTACTTTGCTTCTTTATCTAACAAAAATTAGAAGGATAAAGCAAATTTTTAGTTCCTAAATACAGAAGTACTCATTGTTTTCTCTCTCTCAATGTTCAGAATATCTTCCCTCCAACATAAGTTCCTATGGCCATTATTTCAATGAACAAGTGGGGGACTGATTCTTGTAAAGTCTCTTCACAGACTTTACATGAAACTGGATGCTTTATACTGAAACAAGTTGGCTGTTATGTGAGGTGATAACATCCAGCTGAAAGGTGTCAATAAGTAACTGGTGGGCAGTGACGTCTTGAAATGACAGACATTTGTGCAGTAACACTGGAATAGTGGCTAACATTTCCATCTTTCAGCAGGTTTTATTAACTCTTGTTTAGAGAAGCGCCTGCAGGGTTAAAGAAGTTTTGGATCAGAACAAGCCTGCACCTGCTTACTTGCTACACAATTCACTTGGTATGTTATTTTTCACTCAACTGCTTAAATGACTACCATAAAAATTAGCTATTGCAACATCTGAACTTCCTAAGTAATTTTTAAAACTTATTACATCATACTGAGATTAATTCTAATTTATTATAACTCCTACTGTAGCAATTACAAAAAAAAAAAAAGCCATTTAGAAAAGAATTAATATAAGGATGTTGTCATTTTGAACTAAACAACATATTGATATGTAAATTAAATATGAAATATATTTCTGGATTAGTATTCATTATATAAGATGCTCACCACCAGAGTATCTGAGTATTGATTTAATTAGGAAAGCTCCCTCCCCACCAAAAACAAACAAACAAACAAACAAACAAAAGATTCTATGAATTCACACAGTACACAATGTATAAACTGAAATACAAACTTAGGCACATTTTTGTGTTGCTTTCACTGAGACTATATATGTATGTATATATATGTATAAAAGAACAAGCAACAACAACCAACAAAATTCTAAGTCCTCCTCAAATACAGTGAAAGGATTATATAATCATTTTAAAAATGTATCAATTTGGGGCTATATTTATTTTCAGCCTTGGGAGGCTTCCCTAAAACTTGTCAAGAAAGCAGTGTGTCACCAAAAAAATTACGTAGAAAACTAAAGGATGCCATAAAATGAAATGTTGTCATTTATTTCAATTAAAAAAAAAAAAATCACTGTATATCATCATGTTGGAGGAGGAGAAAAAAAAAGAAGTTGCATAGCAATTATCTTCTTGAGCTCTTTTTTCTACTCTTCTAAGTTATTATAACTGTACTGTGATGTTAACATCACAGCTACAGCTCAGCTGTCCAAGATTTTGACCACTTGCCTTTATTTCAATACTCCTCAGCTACCTCAATCAAAAGGCCAAAAATATGTTCTGGAGTTACAGAAAAAGAAGAATGTTTTCTGTGGTGCCAGCCTTGGGTAGCTTTCTTAAATGAGGTAATAGAGTGTATTTCTGATGGAGCTACTCATTTTTCTCCTTTGCCAGATGTAATGGCTGAGATGTGAGATCTGCCACACAGCCATCAATGAATTGCAAAAATGTGACTGCAGCTTGCTTGTTCTGAGATAAAAGAAGCTTTGCCGGTGACCACAGGAAAGAAAGGGAACTGTTACAAGCAGTATTCATGGATAATGAGCTTTAAAAAAACAAACAAACAAACAAACCAAAACAAAACATGAAAATACTAAGTGTCGGGGGGGGGAGGGGGGAGGAGTTAAAAATAATAGAATAGAGGACTAAAACAAAGAAGGAACATTTTAGATTTCTTATTTATTTATGTATATGTGTTTGTTAGTACCTATGAAAGGTCTGACTAGCACATGGATATCCTGAAGAGACAGGGAAAAGCTGAAATTCAGTTCAAATTTTGACTGGAACTTAGAGAAAAAAAAAGAAAAAAGAAAAAAAAAAAAGAAAAAAAGAAAAGGTCTTCTAATATTTCACTTTTTTGATTTGTTGGACTGTTAAGTTGTTTTACAGTAGTGGAGATGATGATTCTCTGTCTTTCTGGAGAAGAATTATTCTCCAGCCAAATTTGACATCCTGGTTTATCTATCTTGACTATGTCAATAATAAATAAGTGAATTGTACTAGATCCAGCTGGGATGGAGTTAACTTTCCCTGCAGCAGCCCATACAGTGCTGTGTTCTGCACTTGTAGCTAGAACAGCACTGGTATTACACCAGCATTTTGTTTATTGCTGAGCAGTGCTGGCATAGCATCAGGACTCTCTCAAACCCCCCACGAGCCAGCAGGCTGAGGGTGAGCAAGAGGTGGGGAGGGGACATCACCAGGGCAGCTGACCTAAACCGACAAAAGGGATATTCCGTGCCATATGGTGTCACACTCAGCAATAAAATCTGGGAAAGGGAAGGTTGGGGAGGGCTCTGGTTATGAAGATGTCTGTCCTCCCGAACAACCACTAAACGTATTAAGGCCCTGCTTCCCAAGATGTGGCTGAACATTGCTTTCTGATAGAAAGTAGAGAATAATTGTTTTCTCTCTATTTGCTTCCATGCAAACTTTGCTTGTTTTTTTTTTTTTTTTTCCCCTCCTCCCCCCCTTCCCATTTCCTTTAATTAAATTATCCTTATCTCAACCCATGAGACTTTTTGTTTGTTCGTCATATTTTCTCCCCTTCCTCATCCTGTGAGGAGAGGAATGAGAGAGTGGTCTGGTGGAGTTTAGTTGGCTATCGTTGTGAAACCACCACATAAATAAATGATCAAATAAATAAATATGTAGAAATAGAAATTAAACAACAACAGCAAAACACATTTAGTGCCAATCTTTAAAATCAGATTAGGCCTGAGGTTATCACAATGACTGATAAATTTACATAAAGGACAGCAACCTCTCAATTCATTTACAGCCTTTCTCCCCTACTACATCCATTTAAATTTAAAATAAATGATGGTTACGAACATATTCCTATCGCATAATCTATTTCTGATACTATGAGTTTTCTAAACTTGGTATTACTTCAATCAGAAAATGAATGAATTGGGCTTTTGTAATATATATCTGTACTTACTAGAAGGCTTTATTTCTTGAGCAAGTTACTGAATATACTCCTACAGAAGATATGATTCATATGTCCTGAAGACAATGTACCTTGTAGAATAATTATCATATGAATTTACTAAAAGTTCACTGTCATATCTCTTTTGTGTTTGAAGCAGTGATGTGAATTATGAAGTAGAAGAAATTACAAATAGTGAAATCTAATGGGTAAAATTGTAGGTCTTTCTGGGAAAGCTTTTTACTACCTCTCCATAATTCTCATTCTCATTCATACAGTCTTAAACAAATCTGTAAAGCAGGAGGCAGAAAGTGTGCTATGGCAAAATATATGTTCTACAAAAAATGCAATTAATTCTATGTCGTGGTTGATCAAATACATTAATTAACATAACCAACCCCACAAATCGAGGGAATACTTTGCATATCAGTGTACAAGACAAAAGCCAAAATTACTTCTTCTAATCTTTCTGAATCATATTCAGATTATTCAGCATTAGATTCAGTATAAGAGAATCCAAACTACACAGAAATATAATGTATTTGCTAATAAATGATAGAAAAACAAGGCCTTTAAATTTACTTGACATAAATAGGAAAAAGAAACTGGATGAGTGCTTTCAGATCATCATATCCCGATGTGATAGTCATCCAAATATATAGATATGTGCAGTAGTACCAAACATTAGTATTAAAAATAACTAATAATAATAATAAAAAAAAAAAAGAGTAGCTTTCCCAATTCTAATCACTTGGCTGAGTCTCTCCTAAGTCACAAAAGTGACTTATTAATAATGGTCCTAAAGACGTATTTGACCTCTTAGTGTATTTTGTGAGAATGCCTTTCAAATTATCTCAGAAATCAGTCCACATTAAGCCATATTCGATCACGCTCTATAAATATAAGTCCTGCAGGAGAAAAAAAAAAAAAAAGGAAAGGAGGAAACAAAGAAGGGAGGGAGGGAGGGAGGGAGGGAGGGAGAGAGGGAGGAAGGAAAAAGAAAAAGGAAGAAAGAAAAGAAAGAAAGAAAGAAAGAAAAAGAGAGAAAAATAAAAAGAAAAAAGAGAAAGAAAGACAATAACATCAATAAAATGAGAGACTTATAGTAGTGTTTTTTTTACTGCAAGAGTGGTGTTCACTTCTAGAGTGTGCATGTTTTCAGTCATAACATTGGTTTAATTGTCTGTCAATGGAAATTTAATATAACAGATAAGTTCTAAAGACTTGATAGAGTTCCCTGAACAAAGACATTTAATGCTGTTTCAGATGATCTATGGCATCTATCTAGTGTCCAGCTGATGCTTAGGGAGTGTCCTGTATGTGCTATGTCAACTCTGACAGCTATTATGACATATCATGTATGTGACACCTTAGGGTAGTCAAATAGCACTAGGTATCTAACACTAGACAATGCAATTGATCTGTAGGTGTTTAGTTTCTCAGCCTGAATCTCACGCTAAGACTTCAGATTTCAAGAAAAATACTGCACATCAAGACCAAACTGTCAAATACACTGGAAACATGCACCTGGATAATACGAATATGTTTCATGATATAGATATGCCACCTCCTTGAAGTGAGGGGGCATATGCCGTTCAAGTATTACATATGATGAATACATGAAAAAATGTTGATAAAAACCTTTGTCTATTTATTTTCACTGATCTACCATTCTGAAAATATTTGTTACAAATCTAAAAGTTTTGTACAGAGGTGTACAAATACAAAACTGTAAAACCACATACCCGTATTTCATTTGTTCTCCTAGGCAAAGCAAACATGCTTCCTCACCTGATACCCACATTCTCAGTACAATGGCAGCCTCTTAAAAACTTCAAAGAGTAGTAGAAGTTTAGAATCTAAATTCTCTTTTTCTTTTATTTTTTATTTTTTTAAATAATGTTTTTCCCAGTCAGTAATGTATTTAACTTATGACTGGTACTTGTGATGAAGGCAATCCAACTATTGGAATTCTGCTTTTTTTTTTTTTTTTTTTTTCCAGATGAAAAATGGCAAAATATTTTCTATAGATCCCTTTGCAAATCAAGATTTCATCTGACCATCTGATACACAGAAAAGAAGCAAAAATAAATAAGTTGTCCTCAACTTGGTATGCTCAACTTATGATGCCAGAGATGATGAAAACTACAGGTAGGTGGCAAACATCACAAGACTTCTACACATTACTATAGTACATTCTGGGAGGTAAATCATCACTTGGCAGATGAACAATATTGGCAAAATTCATGAAAAAGTTCCTAAAGGGCAATGTAAACTGCCACTCTGCTATGCTATTTCAAATGTTTCTTACACCATATTTGCAAACAACTATGGAGGTAAAATTTCAGTTTATTAGGAACTGGGGAAACCTTTGAAATAGCCTATAAGGGAAGGATGAGTTTCATCTAAAGCACATAAAACTCAGACCTAAAATAAAGTTTATGGGGAAGTTTTAAACTAGAGACTGAGGAAAATCCAACAGGTGCACAAGGGTGAAGTAATAAAATCTCTGCTGTATTACAAAAACTGGCAGAATAAAAGTCAATAACATTCAGAAAAGTAGTGGATAGGAGCAGTACCTATAAATAAGATTCAATTGAAGCAGAGCAAATCAAAACAAGCAACCAGAACAGGGCCAAATATATAAGTGGTTCTATACAAATTACAGAAATGCAAAGAAATAAATGGCCAAGCTGAAAGGCTGGATTTTAAATAAGATTATTGACATACTAGGCACTGAAGAAGCTTGGTGGAAGTCTGATTACCACTGCAGCACTGTAACTCAGATGCTGGCATACAGATTACATTAGATTACATTAGGTTACATGTATTAAATTACATACAGATTACATACTACATCAATGATGATGTGCAATTACTGAGAGATATAAAAAAATAGATCTGTCTACAAAGAGTTGCAGAGGATCTTTCACTGCTAAGTATCTGGACAATAAAATGAAATTGGCAAAATTCTGTTCTGGCATCAAAAAAAAAAAGTGTGCATGAGGAAAAACAACAAAACTGCACATATAAAATTATTTGCTCTAAATTAGCCATTACCATTTACAAAAGATCTTGCAGTCATTACAAATCATTTTCAAAAAAAAAAACAAATAAATAAAAAAGGAACAAACCAAACTTACCAGCTTGAAGATGAAGAGTGTCTGAAAATACAGCTAGAAAAATACAAATAACTAGCAAAGGAACAAAACAGAAATCATTATTACCTGTCAGCAAAACTATATAGTGCATTCACAGTTTGCTTACCAATTGTAATAAAGACTCCCTTGCCTCAAAAAAGAATATGATAGAACAACAACAACAACAACAAAAGCACAAGATGCTAACATTGCATTATGCTAAGATAAAACACAAGATGTCCAAGGCTGAGACTGAAATTCAGACAGAGTGATACAACTTCCCTATACAGACAGCTACACCTTGACAGGCCTCTCAAGGACTGAAAGGGCTGCCCAGACCCCAAGTTACATGGAGCTCCAGAAACTCAAAGTCCCCCCTAGGTCAGAAGTGGATGACAATCTCTCTAGGGAAGTTTGCTGCTTGCTGGGAACCCATATTCATCATGACATAGATAGGCTACCAAGCCTGGTAAAACCTGCAAACCCATTCCTACTGTTCCATGCAGGGTTGAATGATGTTGCAACAAGGCGACCAAGAAATATCCAAAGAGACTTTATGTCCTTTGGAACAAGGTTAAAGGAGCCAGGAGCACAGGTGGTGTTCTCCTCTATCCTCCCAGTCACCAAAGGGGGTTCAAGAAGGAGACAAACTGACCAGGTGAATGCCTGGCTGTGTGGCTGGTGCCATGCTCGAGGCTTCAGCTTCTGCGATCATAGACAAACCTTCAGGAAACTGGGTTGACTGACAGCAGACAGGGCTCACCTAACCAAGTGGGGAAAGAATGACCCGAGCAACAAACTGGCTGAACTTATAAGCAGAGTTTTAAAATAGCTTATTTAGCGGGGAAAGAGGGTGGAATTCTGAGTGACAGGGGAGAACCAGGGGCTGCTGATGCATTATGAAGAAATGGGTAAATACCTGGGGATTGTCTCAAAGAAGTCATGGTGTGCTCCTCTACAAAAAGTAACGTGGCTGATAGTCCATTTGAAGCACCTCAATAGCAGTGCACGCTGCACTGGAAACAAACAGGAGGAACTGGAAACCATGGTGCGTCTAGAAAACTATGACCTAATTGCTATCATCATGATGTGGTGGGATGAATCACATGGCTGGAGTACTGCAACTGGTGGCTACAAACTGTTCTGAAGAGACAGGCAAGGAAGGAGGGGTAAGGGGGTTGCCCTTTATGTAAAGAAATTGATTGGTTACGAAGAATTGTCTCTGAAAAAAAAATAGCTATGAGCAGGCTGAGAGCTTATAGGTAAAAATTAGGGACTCTGCCAACAAGGGAAACCTTTTTGGTGGTGTCTACTTCAGGCTGCCCAATCAAGGTGAAGCCTTCTTGGTCCAGCTACAAGAAGCATCAGGCTCTCATCCTGCTGAGGGATTTCAACGACACAGATGTCTTCTGGAAAAGCAACACAGAAAGCTGTAACCAATTCAGGAGACTCCTAGACAGCATCGAGGATAAGTTCTTGGTCCAGGTAATAGACAGTCCAACCAGAGGAGAAATGCTAGTGGATGTGTTGCTCACCAATGCAGACAAACTAATTAAAGAGGTCAAGATAGGAGATACTCTGGCCTTCAGTGATCACACCCTGGTGGAGTTCAATCTTCCTCTTAGAAGACAAAAGGAGGGAAAGAACATTAAAGGTGATCTCTTTTTCATATCAATTCAGTTTTCTTTGAAATTGGCCTGATCTGAAATGGGATGAACCCCAAATTTTAAACATTCTAATGCCAACATGGACTACTTATTAGCTTCAGTAACACATTGCAAAGGACTGTTGCTCTATAGGAGATACTGACATAGCAGTCAGAAGACTTTCTGAGAACTTTCAGTTTGTGCAACAGCATCAAGGCTAAGCAGGTTTATTTAGGGCTGCCTTAAATCTTACAACAGTCACAGCTGAAAGTCACGTCAGTTGAAACTTTGAGGATTTTATTTACTGCCATTTCCTTTACAAAAACCATGGATATTGTTATGCTTAGTTTTCCATGGACCATAGTTTTAGATCTCAGAACTCTGGATTTGGGGCAACATTTAGGTCTGCCACATGGTTGCAGGAGGAGCAGAAACTTAAAACCTTGCTATGCACAAGATTCTTCAGGTGGCCCGTTCAAGGGCTGAGGACCTTTTGCTGTCAAATGGCAGATATTCCTTCAAAGATTTTGGCTGCATCTGAAATCTTGAGTCCTTTCATGAAAAAAACAATGCTTATTTCTCAAAAGTGTTCTGTACAAGTTGAGACTAGACTGGGGTAAACAATTTCTGAGAAAGCAACTTGAATAAAACATTAATTTCTCAAACACTAAAGATTTTCTTCAAAACTTTATGGACCTGGAGTTCTTTCCTTCTATATTAGGCATGATCACAATGGAAAAGTGCTCAGGAGCCTGAAGTTTTGGCTGTGCTGTTGTTTCTACCAGGACTGGATGTCTCAATGGTCCACTGAATACCTGTTGCAATCCAAAATGTTGTGTTCTCAGCCCCTGTGCAGCCTACATGGTGAGACTCCTGTGCTTGTAGTTGTGGTACAGGCCTACTAGATAGTTTGCCTCAATGGAGCACTAGATGCTGTATAAGCCTCCCTGTGACGTACAAATAGCGCATTCTGAAAAAGCTTGATATTTGGTGACAGAGAGTCACTTGGTATTAAATATTTAGTTTATAATGGAATAAACTGTCCTCTAGAAGTACTTTTCTTTACATGGACATGCAGAGAAGAGCTTTGGGTGATACAATGAAATGTAGACTTCAATGCTGTAGAAGTTTAAGTTAGAAGAGATGTATCCTACATAATATAATTGTGTGAGTGTGGGTTACGGAAAAGAAAAATGTGCTCAGATTTGCTCAATCTCACAAGACTTTGTTATTTCTTTGTGAAAGTTTTATTTCTCTGCTAATGTTCTGTATCAGTTCTTTGAAATATTTAGACATTACTTTTTCTCTTAAACCATGAACATTTTGTATATAGAAATATATTTGCAATAAAGCAGTATTCTATTATATTGCTTTTATATAAGCCACTAAGTATATCCTCAACAGAATACAAACATTCCTTCATGTACTTGTGATGTTTCCAAGCTTTAGCTGCAGCTAGTAATATCCAAGAACAGCTATTCTAAAGAAAATATTGATTTAGTATTCTTAGGATTACCAAACTGGAATATTACCACCTATTTATTTATTTGCAAATATAGCAACATTTTTTTTTTTTTGGGGGGGGGGGGGGGATATGTTTAAGAAGGAAAACTAAGACAATTAGAAAAAAAATGCTTTTAAATCTGTAATTATTTGTCTGAAAACAGTATTTTCACCGAAATCAGGGATAAATTTAGACTCAGTCTTAGGCAGAAGGAATTTCTATATATATTTTTTAAGTAATTTCACAGGGCATAAAGTGTGCAGTCCTACAAATTTAATGGGACATCCCATTTCCTTGATAATAAAACTAGCAAGAGGTTAATTCTTCCTCACAGTAAGACTACTTTAATCACCCTCATTGGAAATGGTGTAGCATGTATTAACATGTACTCTAGGTTGCTTTAGCAATGTACATATTGGCAATGTAAATGACAGCCATCCCTATGAAAAGCAATATAATCTGAGATAGTAAAGGTTTTATAATATACAGTGTTCAAGTCTGCAAGTTTCTAAGTGACCTGGATTCTTTATGTCCAGTGAATATAAAAATACTTACACTTCTGTGGTTCATCTTGATCCCTCCGTTTCTCAGCTTTTGTCTCTGTCCAGACTAAAAACACACTGATTTTATGGCATCGTTACCTAAATCTGGTATTTCTGCTCGTAACCTAGGCAATCTCAGATTTATGTAGTACTACTGTAGTGGGTTTACGTGGCAAGGTCTTGGTAGCAGGGGGCCATAGGGGTGGCTTCTGTGAGAAGGATCTAGAAGCTGCCCCATGTTAGGTAAGGGCCCCACTGCTGACCAAAGCTGAGCCAATAAGTGATGCTGTTTTGCACCTCTGTGAGAGCATATTCAAGACAGGGAGAAAAAATATTGCACCACACAGCAGCTGGGAGAGTGAGAGGAGTGAGAAACAGCCTTGCAGGCACCAAGGTCAGTGAAGAAGGAGGGGGAGAGGTGCTCCAGGCGCCGGAGCAGAAGTCCCCTGAGGCCTGTGGTGAGGACCATGGTGAAGCAGGCTGTTCCCCTGCAGCCCATGGAGTACCACGGTGGAGCAGGGTTCCACGCTGCAGCCCGTGAAGGAGGCCATGTTGGAGCAGGTGGACCTGCACCGATGGAGACTGCGGCCTGTGGAAGACCCTTGCTGGAGCAGATTCCGGGCCAGACCTGTAGCCTGTGGAGAGGAGTCCACGCAGGAGCAGGTGACCTGGCAGAAGCTGCTGCCCGTGGGGGATCCAGGTTGGAGCAGTTTGCTCCTGAGGGATGGACCCCGTGGTACGGACCCATATCTGGAGCAGTTCTTGAAGAGCTGCTGCCTGTGGGCAGCCCACGCCGGATCAGTTCGGCATGGACTCTATCCCGTGGGAGGGACCCCACAGCACAGGGGACAAGAGTGACCGAGAAGGAGTGGCGGAGAAGCGCTATAGACTGACCATAACCCCCATTCCCCCATTCCCCTGCACCACTCGGGGGGAGGAGGTTGAAGAGGGTGGATGGCGGGAAGATGCTTTTGGTTTCTTTCCTTTGTTTCTCACTTCTCTAGCTTGTTAGTAAGAGGTAATAAATCTTACTATGTCCCTATGCTGAGTCTGTTTTGCCCATCACAATAATTACTGTGCGATCTCCCTGTCCTTATCTCAACCCTTGGTCCCTTTTCATCGTATTTTCTCCTCGTTCCTCTTAGAGGAGGGGGAGTGAGAGAGTGGTTGTGGTGGAGCTCGGCCGCCCACCTGAGTAAAACCACCACAACTACTGACAAAGCTACATAGGTACTGTTGCCTTGTAATATTTTCCTTGCCAAAACATCCCCAATAGTCTACTTTCATTACCCATGAAGACCAGCTATTTCTTACGTAACTCCCTTAACCATCTGTGAAATTCAGCTGGCCATCCATCATGGAACTATCTGTAACTTTAGTCAGCTTCTTCCTCTGTTACTTGTTAAGGTCAGCAAATTCTCATATCCTGTCCCATAATTTTTCAAGTTCTGAACAGTTAGTTAAATCTCAGTCTAGGACCTGTGTTACTGCATACCTTAACATCATTCCTAAAAAGAATCCCATATTGAGGGGTCAAGTAGTTACCTCGTTACCTTTCACATTGGGACATTACATGTTCACTCTTGTTATCTTCAGGACAAATAATATCCAAGACATAATTTTAACGTGAGTTCGCCATTCTCATAAGTGACCTCATTGATGTAGAACCAAACAGATCAAATATTGTATTTTTAAAAATACCTTCCTTTTAGAAAAATAACAAATTAAGATGGCATGAAAAATATATTCAGTGAAAATATAACGCAAAATAAGCACATTCTCCTGTCTAGAGCAATAACATTGTATTTCTAACCTTTCAAGAATTCTGGATAATTCCTGGGCATTCTTTGCCCTAGCAACTATGAAAGGACATAAAACAAGCTTTCTATTTTTCCTTTACATACCCCTGGAAAAATGTATTTTATTTTCAGTCTTTCCTGAGAAGCACTGCCTTTCTCCGATACGGGGTATTACACTGCACTGACAACTGTATGACGAGAGAGAGGAAAGTCAAGGCAAAAGACGTAAACCAATGAAAACAATACATAACCTGAAATGTGAGATAAAATGGCTGGTAAAAGAAAATGTGCTATGGCTAAATGAAATAAATGACGTAGATAATAACACAGAAGATATTGTATAGTGAACACATAATAAAGCTTGTTCAAACAAAAATATTTCAATCATTTGGCTCGTTTTTCCAAATTGAAGTTTTCCATGGCTATATAGAACCATGGAAACAATGCAGAAAATGTCAAACAAAGCATTTAATTCTCTTTTTTAACGTTATTTTATTTTTAGTATAGATTTACCTAAGAACATAAAACTACTAGAGGGCAAAAAAATGGTGAATGGTCTGAAGGGGAAGATGTATGAGGAGTGGCTGAAGTCATTTATTTTGTTCAGCCTAGAGAAGAGGAGACTGAGGAGAGGCCTCATGTCAGACTACAGATTCCTCATGAGGGGGGTGGAAGGGCAGGTGCTGATCTCTTCTCTCAGGTGTCCAGCAATAGGACCCATTTGAATGGCATGAAGCTGCAACAGGGGAGGTTCAGGTTGGATATTAGGAAAAGGTTCTTCACTGAGAGGGTGGTTGGGCACTGGAACAGGCTCTTCAGGGTCACGGCACCAAGCGTACTAGAGTTCAGGAAGTGTTTGGGCAACACCCTCAAATATATGGTTTAATTTTTAGGTGGTGCTGTGTGGAGCCAGGATTTCAACTTGAGCCCTTCCAACTCAGAATATTCTATGATTCCATGAATCTATGTTTCTACGTTTAAATTCGAAAATGCCTGTACTTAGAAAATGTAGCAACTAAACATTTTTTTTAATGTAAATACAACATTCATTGCTACTGTCCTTTCCTTCAGACATGAGTGAATATACATTTTATTTTTATTTTTTTTTCTAGTGAAATCATTTTCTTTCCTGAAACTTGATAACTAAGTTCCTTAAATATTTATACCTTCTTCCTGACAATTCACCATAATCATCTATTATGAAATTATTTTCTCCTTCGCAGCTGTCATACCATTTTGTTTTGAATATAGTTATATATTTTACTGTATTATGTATAGTATATACATACGTAACATATACACAGTAGGAAGCATGACAGGAACAGAAATATGAGAGATCCAACCTCATAGGTCCTTACTATCTGTGTATTTTCAAAAAGCTGAACAAGGTACAGGTAACCTGAAATGTTCTATTGGAAGCCAAATGGTTAAAGTTTTGTCAAGGCTTTGAAATCTGTAGGAAATAAATTTAGTTAGTGTCTGTATCTTCTCTGTATTTTTTCCAATATTTTGTTCAGTTCCCACTTGAGCTGATCTCACGCTCTACTACCATTACTGGCTTTGGCAGCTTGTTTCTTAAACCGGCTCTCTGTGCTCAGTAGAAGAATCTGTCTGAACTTACTACATGCTGTTGTCTCTTCACAGTCATCTCCTGTTTTCCATCAAATTAGTTAGACTCCTAAAGTGCTTGTTATCATCAGTACATTCTTTTCTATTAGATTTTTATTTTAAATGACATGTCTACTTATCTGCTTTCCCCTCTGAAAATGTCAATATGTAAAGATTAAAGTTGTATTAAAGCTGTGCAAAGTATTTTCAGAAATAGATTTATTCAACAGTTTCAGAATTTGGGGGACTTGCACATTATCTGGGAACAGCACATTAGTGTTTTCAATATGCCTGTTGCTGCTCTGTTTATTATTACCTTTTCTATTACAGCAGCAGTTGGAAGCATTGAATAAGACTCAGGGTGTCATTGTGGTAGACTTCACAGATATATGGCATTGACTTAGAAGGCTTGTAATTTAAGTCCAAAGAGTGGGAAAAGGATCATCAGTGACATTACCACCTAAAGGAAGTGTAATAGGACCTCTGATCTTATGCCCAAATTTGCAACCTGTATTTTTTTTTCTTTCTAAACTATAGGGAAACCCATATATCACCAACAAAACACATATTATTATTATTATTTTTAAGACTAGATGGATGTTTCAGGCAGGCTATTACTCAACAAGGTACATTCTTAATGTGATGTTTTGATTTTCACTGAATACTTTGTATTGCATCAAGGAAAAAAACATTGTCTTTTACTCCTGATAATACCTTTTGAATATGATTTGATAAATATTTGATTGCATAAGTATAGTATTTGTTAGTTTGGCAATTAAATCCTTCAGAAAGCTTAAATAAATATGCAAAGGTGCTTCTGGTATGTCCATATAGAATTGAGGCACTTTGAATCCAGCTCCGTGAAGCTCTAGTCCCTAGAACCACCACATGATAGCCTGGAGCTGTTTACAAAATACAAAGTCTTGTCAGTATTCAGCAATACTGTCATAATAAGAGGAAAAATAAAGAAATGAATAAAGGCAGAGGTATAAGGAGAAAATATAAAAGGAGAACAAATGAGCAAAGATGATTCTTCAGTGGAATTTACGGTGTATTTTCATTTAAACTCTAGTTGTTGAAGCTGCTCTTTTATCCAAAATACTAGTGAAAACCTGTTCTGAGTATGAATGAACAATGTCAACTGGACAAATATATCATAGAGGGCTTTTTGTTTCCATGTAGAATATCTGTAATCAAAGTTCACTTTTAATTTATTTATTTATTTATTGATTCCCTACAGAGAATGGCATATTTATTCCCTAGAGAGAAAAGCATATTCACATAATCATCGTCTGTCTGAAAGACGTGTTACTGCTTCAAACAGAATAGACAGTCACTGGCAGAAGATGCTAAACAGTAACAATACAATTTTGGCAAGGAAAAAGACCCAACAAACAGAAGTTACTCTGATTTCCCAATACTACATATATACATTTTAAGAGTTACATCTTGAGATGTATCAAAAGAAACTGCTTTGCTGAAAATGCCTTGGAAAATGCCTTTTTGAAAAGTGTAAGCTAGAAACCAGCTATATGTAAGCTGGTCCAAGAGGCCAAAGAAAATTGCTGTTTATCTCAGAAAGTTATATCAATACTCCCAACCTGTTCAGCTTAAGAGCTAATAAGACTTGAACATTTTAGAACTGAAAATTTTATACTTGGACCAGGTGTATTAATATATTCATCTGCCAAATTCTGTGTAAGAATACTGTCATGAAAATATTTATGAATAATTCATTATTTATAAATACTAATAAAAGTCTCGTCGTATCTTTTTATGCATATAAAACATTTCAACATTCTTAGTTTGGTCTCTTTAACCTTTTTCAATTTGTCAGTAATTAAAATAGATTGAAAGCTCTGCTAAACAGTGTACAGGATCTAGTTTTCCTGCTTTATACTACAGCATTTGAAATGATTGGAATATACAAAATTTCACCAATAAGTTAAGGAATCTGATACAGGACATGTGGGAGAGCTACAGACTTTGAAGCAGCAGCCTGAAACTTTATGAGTTACTTGATCTTAAAAAACCAACAGAAACCAGAGTTTAGGCCAAAGAATCTTGTAAATTACTTTAAATTCAGTAAAGTAATTAAGTTTCTGTTTTGGAATGTAGTGGCCCAGGGGAAGTGGTATGTCTTCTTGTCCCATACCAATAGGCAGTAAGAAAGTGATCAGGGTCTGGACTAATCTAAACACAGTGGGAAAGGAATGTAACTTGCAGAGTCAAGCAAATTCTTGTATCTTCATAAAGGCTCCTCTCCAGAGCAGGGCTAGGTTATGCCTTTCTGAGGTGTGATTCTTCCTCAGAGCTACTTAAATGAGAATGGTGTAAATTTATGAAACATTCTTCACATTCTTTTCCAAACCAATGTATTCTTACTTCTTTGCTGAGTGATAGAAGAACTTAAGTCTTTGCAAGTCACAATTCTATTTGGAGCACAAATCCATGAAGGATCCATGAAGGTATTTAAGAGACATGGATTAGGCACTTAGAGACATGGCTAAGCAGTGGACTTGTAGTGTTAGGTGGCTGATTAGACTCAATGGATTTCAGGGCCTTTTCCAACCTAAAAGATTCTATGATACAAAGTCATGTATCTTCCTATGGTTTTATTCACCAGCTGTGCACAAGTCCTTGGTGCTTCTGCAAAGGTGGTAAGAAAACACATATGAAACTTCTCTCTTCAAAAACAGCTTGTTTTCAGTATAACTTACCAAGCCTTTTAAACTCTGCAGTTACAAGTGAGTTTTTCTGCACTCAAGGCTAAGATACCTAACCATACCTGTCTAAGAAAGGGGAAGGAGTGATGGATCTGTGAGAGTAAGGTCTGAGACCAAACCTCTGAGGATTCAGATTTGAATTTTCCTTTGTGTCACAGTGAAGATGAATAGAGCTGGGAGTAGTGACTGCTCCTACCCATAGGGATAGCGGCAGCCCACATATTATAATATCTCATGACGTTAGTGGCTGCCTTCAGTTTTCAGGGCTTTAGAATAACATACTAAGCAAAGGGACCATGACCACTTTCTGTCTATCTGTCCAAAGAATTATGCTACTTTGACAATGCCTACATCTGGAATTCAATTTATGCCTTATCCAAGTTCATAGTAATGTAAAATAAAAATAATAATAAAAAAAAGACCTCTATATACCTACCCCTTTTTATACTTTTTCTGCACTCAGAGTAGGCCTACACTGCATGGTACAAATTAATGTTGACATATTTAACATAGCTCTGAACAGCTATGGATGTGTTAAAAATCATCTTAAGTAACAGTGAAACAGTTCTTGCCTTAAATAATGCAACATTTATAATTCTTGAGTTTTCAGAAAACTTAGCCAATTTAAGAATATCCTGAAAAATATTTCTATAAGAGTGGTAGGATTCAAGATTCACAGGGCTGCATTGTGCACATCCATGTGACAGGCAACCCAAACCTTCGTACTGGGCAGATGGAGAGAAATAAGTAAATTAAAGGCAACTATTTGTATGAGATTTCAGACAACTGCTTTAAATGACCTTTGTTCTAAAAGTTTTGTTTGTTTGTTCATTTTTTTTTTTTTGGGGGGGGGGGGGAATGTAGGATTGCTAGGTTAAATGTAAGTATTTACATTTTAGAGATGATTTCCACTGCAGATGTGTTTTTCCATTTCCTCATCTGTAAATACATAAACACATATATTACATATGCTGATAAAACAAGCATAGTGGTTTTTGTTGTTATTGTTGTTTTTGTTGTTGTCATTATTTCCAACTGGATAAGGTAAGTTTGAGTGCTGGCTTAAAAAAAAAAAATAAAAAAAATATATATATTTTACCTGAAGGAAGAACTAATGGGTAATTAAGATCGGTGAATGTCAGACCTTTCAGATTATTGGTAATCTGTTTTTCCAGATGGAAAAGACTTGTTCAAATTACTATTTACATGTTCAGAAACTTGATCAAACTTGCTTCTGGGCCTTGGCTCCAGAAAGAAACTTTATGAAACTAAGGTATCTACCATATTAAGGATTTTATAGTTTCAGCAAGAAAATATTCGTGGTGGAAATACCTGTAAGGATGCATTTAAAAAGTGGAGTTGTCAAGAATGTTCCAGATTGTTCCTGACAAAATGATGGACAAAAGTAAAATTTACATTAACTTCCAAAGACAAGTTTAAGTCAATAGTAAGTACTTAAAAACCTCAGCAATAAAATATGTGTAAAAAATTAGAAGTTCACTCTAAATGTGATTTTCCTGAGAATTACTATAGTTTAAATTACTATAATAATTTGAATTTTACACCTTCCAGTTATTTCTAAATTCATTTGAATTATTCTCAGCACATTTCTTATCAATCTTATTATGAAGTCCTGGGAACAGATTAATTTCCATAAATTCAAATGCTTTCCACCTCACTTTAATATTGAATAGTATTTGGTTATCTAAGCCTACATCTGTACTTGTAAATTAAAAGAGTCCATGTTCTCTGGCTATAAGAGTAAATGGCATAGAAAAGCTCTAGTCCAGAACAGTCTAGGATAAATATTTTTTCATTTTACCAGCCAGTACAGCTTCATCCATATTACTGGGTGAAAGCAGTCCCTAGTTGAGTCATTGTCAGGGAGAAGGATAGTAGGAAAAAGATAAAACTGTACCCCAAATATGTGTTAAACTGTACAGGTTTGTTTCTGTCGACTGTAAAATGGCTGTCTATGAAAAGCCTTCAGTGTCCAGGTAGTTGTGTATGAACATGAGACCCTGCATGCTGCAGAGGTTGCACTTTGGTCATGCTTAAGACTAAATTTGCATTCTTACAATATTTAAATGAGATGATATTTGCATAATGTAGACATAACAGGGAAACTTTCACCATTTAGGTCAGGCTCTTGATATACCTGTTCTGAAAAATTTACCCAAAAAGACCTACTATGAGACCATTATATATAAATATATGAGATCATACCAAGTCCCATGACTCTCTGGCTGGATTTTCTATGTTTTCCTTTTTTGAAATTCAATCTAATTAGCGTAATCATTTTAAAGTTAGTTTATCTTTCCTAACAGTAAATCTCTCCTGTCTATGCTTGTGTTATGGGTGGTAAAATACTTTTATCAAAGATCATATCTGTTTCTTTTAAAAGTCATTCTTAAGTCAAAGAAAAGACTTAAAATGACTAAACAGATTTTTAGATCAAACCTATTGCCAAACGCATTCTCCATGCTCCATAATAATCAAGAAAAATATCCAAATGGTAATCTTATCCAGCGGATAGTCAAGCAAACAACAGAGTATTTACTCCTGTTCTCTGAGACCCACTACATGAAGTTAAAATTAATTAATATTTATCAGATTAATATTAAAATTTCTAGGTCATTCTTAGATCTCATTTAAGGAAATCTTTCTAATAATTAATATTAATACTTGTTATCGTTGCTGTTTTCTTTCAAGTGTTAAGTCTAGGGCCTGTGTTTAACTGTTGTTTAACCCAGCAGACAGCTAAGCACCACACAGCCGTTCGATCACTCCTCACCAGTGGGATGGGGAAGAAAACTGGAAAAAAAGTTAAAACTTGTGGGTTGGTATAAAGGCAATTGAATAGGACAGAAAAGGAAGGGAATAACTATACTCTTCTTCCTCCTTCTCCTCCTCCTCCTCATGCTACTACTACTAGTAGTGATAAAAGAATATACAAAACAAATGATGCACAATGCAATTCCTCAACACACGCTGACTGATGCCCAGCCAGACCCCAAGCAAAAGAAGACCACTCCAGCCAACTCCCCTCAGCTTTATAGTTGAGCATGATGCCATATGGTATGGAATATCCCTTTGGCCAGTTTTGATCAGCTGTCTGGTTGTGTCCCCTCCCAGCTTCTTGTTTACCCCCAGCCTCCTTGTTGGCAGGGTAACATGAGAAGCTGAAAAGTCCTTGACTTTTCACTGCTAAGCACTGCTCAACAGCAACTAAAACATCAGAGTGTTATCAACATTATTCTTATCCTAAATACAAAACAGCACCATACCTGCTACTAGGAATAAAATTAACTCTGTCCCAGCTGAAACCAAGACAGAATGGCATGCTGTGATAATTGAATAGGCTACATAATTTGTACAGTAATATACTGTGTGAAACCAAAATGTCACAACAAAATATTTTCTTTAAATGGTGGGCAGTTAACTCTATCAAAATAATTTATGCCTAGAAGCATAAAGGGAGAGATTACCAAAAGCAAATCACATTGCCTTTCTCTGCACATAACAAAATAGTTTGCATGCAGCTGGGAATATATATTCCCTAAAGTACCAAAGATACGGAAACTACACACAGAAACATCAAAGACATTAGAATTAATTTCTATTGCTGTATAGAATCTGAAGGAAAGAGTAATAGTCAAGTCTTCTAACACCACCTTCATCTTTCAAATAACAAATAACCAATTATTTTCTTCTGAGAAGCACACTCAGGAGAGATGAAGGCTTAAATAAAACATCTTTCCTGCTGACAGAAAGTTTGTTTTTTTTTTTTGTAAAAAAATCTTGAAAAGTTCTTGGAAAAAGGAAAATGCATGCGTTTTATTTCTAACTTGTTATTTAAATTTTAATATTAGAGACAGTTACTTAGCTATAAGGTAGAATTAAGAGCAATATTATCAATAATAAGATGAAATAATTTGATGTCTTGGTTTCAGCTAGGATAGAGTTGATTTTTTTCCTAGTAGCTGGTATGGTGCTGTGTTTTGGATTTAAGATGAGAATAATGTTGATAACATAACAATAGTTTTAGCTGTTGCAGAGCAGTCCTTACACAAAGCCAAGGACTTCCCTGCTTCATTTCTGCTCTGACAGTGAGGAGACTGGGGATGAACGAGAAGCTGGGAGAGGACACAACCAGGACAGGGGAGCTTCTGCTGTTTGGGTTCTGGCTGGGCATCATTTGGTTCATGGTGAGCAATTGCATTGTCCGTCACTTCCTCTGTATGTATTTTTATCAGTATATTACTACTACTACTACTACTACTACTACTACTACTACTACTACTACTACTACTCATCATCATCATTTTTATTCCCTTCATTTTCTGTCCTATTAAACTGCCTTTATCTCAACCCATGAGCTTTACCTTTTTACCAATTCTCACCGCTATGGGAGAGAATGATGGGTAGTCAGTGAGCAGCTGTGTGGTGCTTAGCTGACAGTTGGGTTAAACCACAACACATACAAAGCAATTTTTTATTATTATTTTTACTATTTTTTAATCTTTAAACAGAGATTTCCAATTATAACTCAATAATGCATGCAATTGTACATCCTTAGATGGATGACTGAATAGCTGCATATTTAAAAGAGGATTTAATTCAGAATGTGATGTTCGTAACTATAGATTGGTAGAGACTGTTTTACAAATCAGGCTAATGGACTAGTTTCCAGAATCTTCTGCCTTGTCTTTAGAGAGTTTTAAATCACGTTTACTAATAGGAAAGAGAGAAAGAAAGAAAGAGAGAAGGAGAGAAGGAACGAGAGAGAGAGAGAGAAACGAGAAGGAACGAGAAGAACGAGAAAGAGAACAAGAATGAGAACAAGAAAGAGACGAGAACGAGAACGAGAACGAGAACGAGAAAGAGAAAGAGAGAAAGAGAAAGAAAGAGAAAAGAGAAAGAGAAAGAGAAAGAGAAAGAGAAAGAGAAAGAGAAAGAGAAAGAGAAAGAGAGAAAGAGAAAGAAAGAAAAGAGAAAGAGAAAGAGAAAGAGAAAGAGAAAGAGGAAAGAGAAAGAGAAAGAGAAAGAGAAAGAGAAAGAGAAAGAGAAGAGAAGAGAAAGGGAAAAGAGAAAGAGAAAGAGAAAGAGAAAGAGAAAGAGAAAGAGAAAGAGAAAGAAGAGAAAGAGAAAGAAAGAAAGAAAGAGAGAAGGAAAGAGAGAAAGTGAGAGAGAAAGAGAGAAAAAGAGAGAGAGAGAGAAGAAGGAATGGAGGAAGGGAGGGAGGAAGGGAGGAAGGGAGGGAGGGAGGGAGGGAGGGAGGAAGGGAGGAAGGGAGGAAGGGAGGGAGGAAAGACTTGTAATGAAAGGAAGAATTTTAGTGTCTTCACAACTAAAGTTGTACAATGCCTAATAGATATTCACAGGTAGTTATTAACTTCAAAGAGAAAATCAACATCTGAATTCCTTATTTTAGCATAATGTTCCTTACTTGCAACAACAGCGTAAATAAATGAGCTTCTAAAAATTTTATGAATGCATTGTAGAAGTTAGCACACATTTCCTGTCATGCAATAAGCAATGTATCTTGTGATACGATGTGCTTTATTAAATGGGAAAGATTGTATGGATAATGAAAACGCTACTGTGAAAGATCATCTAAAGCTTGAAGAATTTATCTTTTATTACCTATTAAAGCACTGTAAAATAAACTATACAAGTAATTTCATCCTCCTGAGAAGCAGGGCATGCCAGATCACTAAAACTGTAAACAAATGCTTCAGATCTCATGGTAGATTTTTAACAATAACAAGTATTAATTCATGCTCCAAAACTATATCAAAAAAAAAAAAAAAAGTTGAATTCTACCACAACCTGCAATTTAGATTTACTGTGAATGACAGCACATAGGATCAAAACATTATTAGGAGCAAGGGAGAGGAAAAATAATCCAGCATTGGCAAAAGACTGGACAGTGAACTCATTTATATCTTCCACTGCAGAAAACATTCTAGAAAATTCCTCTTCTTTAATGGTAGTTAGGGTGAAATCTGTACCCATTTTCTTTAAAAGTTCTGATGATATGAGGGAAACTCAGCAAAACATCATTCTTTCTATAACAAAAAGAAGCTATAAAAGAAATTATTTCCTTATGCAGAACTCACCTCTAGCATGAAAAGGACATCTTCCAATTTTAAAGAATAAATAGACTTTATTATTCATAGCACCAACTAGTCTTTAAACTGATCAGTTTATGTCAGCAGCATACTTACAAAACTGTTCTATGAAATAATCTTACCTATCTTCTACTTCAGTCTTACCAAAGCCTGCTCTCCAACTGGGTTATATATTCCTCTTCCTATAAAGAAAAAATTGCTGCATCCACAAAAACTACAATCAGACTTGTTCTTAGGGGGGATATTCTCTAATTTTATAACTCTGTAGAATCTATATAAATAACTTAGATTTGGGAAGAATATATTTTCAAAAAACATTTCCTGTTCTGACACTTCTGAAGAAAAAAATGCTTATCTTTGGTTGAAGTGTACCATCTTGCCTTCAGTGCTGCATGTATGTCAGCTGCTTTCCTAAGTAGCAGGAAATTTGATGTTTGATTTGAAATGGCTTGCTTTAGCCTTTCAAATCTGCCTGCTTGACGCTGATTAAATATTTGGACAATATGCTACCTCAGCACTGAGAATTTTAACGTCTTGCTACTTTTAATTATTTTCCATTAGGAAAATAAAATCTGTCCTGATGGCATACTTAAAAGCACCTTTACCCTGAATTTGTCAAGATTTGGTTAAAATCCACAAACTACAATTGTGCAAATTTCAAATTTGCCAATAACATGAATGATAACTTACTAACTTGAGAAGAAATC
>NC_089873.1:177945000-177950000 GCF_040182565.1 Anser cygnoides
CCATTTTTCTTTCTATTTTTTTTGTTATGCAAAAAGAAGTAACTCTTGCCAGAGATAATTGATTTGCATAGCATGTTAGACACAATATTTTGAGCAAGTTGTTAGCTATTCAAAGTATGATGAAAGAGTCAAGATACAAATCCTAAGTGAACTCAGATTCTATTTGACTCTCTTAGCTATTAAACAATGGTATATAGTAAATTGATTAATGACAAATCTACTTTAAGATAATGGAAAAACAACTTTCAACTATTCTTATTGCTGCTGTTTAAAGGAAGACAAAGGTAAAAAATCACATATTTGAACTAAAATTAGTCTTTAAAAATTTCTGTAAATGAAAGAATACTGTCAATGTATCAGATTATCATTTATTTAGCAATAATTAATCATTACTCAAATTATGACTTTTGTTTATATTGGTCTTCATAAGTCAGCAGCAGCAAAACCTTCCAAACCCACCTGCATCTCTGGCCTCCAACACTAACCAGATTATTATTATTTATTTATTTATTTATTTTAAGTAATTAAAAGTAGTAAATGAAAGAACACAGCAGTTTTGGGGGTGTGTGGTTTTTTCATGAATTGCATTGTTTATTCTATTTGTATATCTGGCACAGTACAACAATCACTTTTTCGTCTCCTTTCACTTTTCCATTTTGATATGGAAAAAAAAGTTATGACACTTGAGGCTCTGTGAATACTATGTCAAAGAAAAGGTGGTACACCAGCTTGGTAACTTCACTGCAACACGTTTGTATGATCCATTGAAAATATAGCATCCATCGCCATTACCCTTCGTTAAAAGGAAACAGAATATAGAAATGAAAACAAAATCAAGAACAATAAGACAGTTAAATCTACTGCCTGAAAGATTTCAGTGACACTTATATTACCTTCCACTCTGATTCTTTTAAATACTTGCCTGAGCCATTTTTTGAACATATTTTCAAAATAAAATGTTCAAAAATGACTAGTAATTACAGACTTATTTGTTTGCTTATTTATTTATTTATTTTTCTGAATTAGAACTACAGTCTAAAATTTTACAAGAGCTTTGTGAAAATTGTGAAAATTCCAAGAGAGCTTTTAAATGAAAAAAAATCCTGCTCAGTTCTAATACCCAGATAATCACCATTCATTTTAACGTTTTGTTCAAATGAGAACTAAAATCAGCAGTTGAAGAAGAGGAAATAGTATGAAAACATTTTAAATACCTCTTCTAAATCTGTGTTAAAGGAAAGAGAAGCAGAAAATGCAGAGGAAAGATTAAAATAATTTATGTATTAAAGACTAAAAGACATTGAGAAGATTAAATTTAGTCTTTTCTGGCAGTTTCATAGCAACAAGTTGGAGATGGAAAGGGCCTATTAGATTATTCATTTCATCTCTTTGTCAAAGCAGGATTTTCTCCAACTACATTTTTTTTTTCCCTGTGCTTTGTCCTCTGCAGTGTAGAAAACACCAGATGATGAATCTTCTACTTCTACCCTTAGGAGAGTATTCCATATCCTAATAAATCTCCCTGTCAGGATATCTACCAAAATTCAGTCTAAACTTTCCATTTGTTAATCTCAGATCATTATTTCTAGGATAGCCTGTTTTCTATATACAATAATGTCTTTTCTCTCCTGCTCTGTCTCACTGTCATTCTCTCATTCCCCTTAGTTATTGTTTAGTTAAACTCTTTTATTTTTAGCTTCATTCATCATTACTCTGAAGTTATTCCCTCCAGCTTCCAATAACACTTTTGCTGCTTTTCCCTGTTTTCTGATAATTTGCCATTACTTTCTTGGTAACATGATATCTAAGATTTCCCGGTGCCTAAGACAGAAAACTGTAAACCAGTAGAAGCTGAACCACAGACATTCTGTTTGCTAGTTTATATTTTTATGTAGTAAAACTTACTTCAATCTATATAACTTTTCAGAAACTAGGATGAAAGGAGAGCCTTCACAGTGCAGGAAATGCAATTTGTACAAAATGCAAAGTCCATGTAGATAGATGAGGAAGAAGTTGTATAAAGATTAAAATACTTATTTTTCATATTGTCAAATCTAAATCCTTCTTAAAAGGTTGACAACATATATATATATATAAGATACTTGCATAAGCATTAAGAGAAAATTTATATAGAAACGGAAAATACTTTTTAAATAATCTACAAAAAAAATTAGTAAAGAATGTTTGTGATTAAAGTTATCAATTTAATAAGAAATTAATATTAAATTTATGCTATGACTTCTTATATATATTAATGTATGTGAAATTAGTAAGATAAATGGCGTGTCAAGTGAAAATTTAAACTTGGGATCATCTTGTCAATGGTAGCTTTTTTCTATATTGATGAATCTTCTTTTTCAATAAAAATTCCTGCAATATTACATTTTGAATGGTTCTATATGTGTGATAAAAGCATGAGCTAAAACTAAATCACAGACAGTAGACCCGACAAGCTAATGTAATTGATTTATTTAAATGTTCTGTTCTAATCAGATTAAAGATAGATTATCCTTCTAGAAATTAATTAATAAATCCTTCCATATGTTTGAAATAATCTTACTAAATTTAACACATTTTGGTTAATTATGTATTGTCACTGTACAGCAGTGGTCATCTAAACCACATGCACTGCATGTCTATAAAGTGTCTGAATTGTAAAATAAAGACATAAAAAAACATGTTCAGATACGGTGGAACAAGTGGTATGAAATGTGGATCAAAATTAGATCCTGTCACTTAAAAATGAAGACAATAATTTAAAATCCCAGACAGAACATTCGTTCAGAATTCTTGTTCTTTTTATAGTCTTAAGGAGCTCTTAATACTAGGATTTTTGAGTCTAGGTGAAGGAAAGGTTTTGATAATGACTAAACACAATAACCACAATGAGGATATCTAACTATAAAACCAAGAAAGGTGTTTCCTTACTCTGCTGTATTGAAGAGCATAGTCCTTTTCAGTAAGAGTCTGCTCATTTAACTCAGTGAAAGAAACTCTGATAGTGATCTAATCCCATTACTTTCTTTCCATGGAACGGATTGGAGACTATGACTTTTTTTTTTTTTTTTTTTTTTAAGTGATACCTTGAAGTGCATGAAAGAAACATTTTCTCTTTTGTTAATACAGTATGATATTTTAGTAGAAGAATACCGTTGAAACTGTTCACAGTGGAAATAATGCAATAGAACAAGGGATAACTAGAAAATGTCTTGTTTAAAGGGAGCATAGAGGTGTAGGCTTGTATATAGACACCCTTGGTGTTTCTCCACAAAACATTTTTTTAAAAAATAAATAAAAAAAATTTAGAATGGACATTTGACCTTAACATACAAATTTGTTTTTGCACTCTTTTTTTTCTATTGTGTTATCTTTATTCTTTTATGACTTTCTTGCTGTTTTCAAGTGAAAAAAGTCACCACCACCACCACCACCACCAAAAAAAAAAAAAGTTTTAATTTCTCATTTTTTGATATTAGAAGCTCAGAAGTTCCATGGCACTAGAATACTCCATCCTGAAATCTAAGCTAAGGTGAATGTAGGCCCCCACCTCAGCCTCTGCAATACCTTGAAAGCAGGCAGCAGTCAGGTGATTGAAAACATAAGTTCCAAAATATTCTAAGTCATTACAAATGACATCTCTTTTCTGCCATCTGATTGCTCTGAACAGGCTGGCACATGTGTGAGACTAATTTTCATCTCTTCACAGTAGCTGTTGCTATGTAGGGTGACATAGCAACATATAATGGTCCCCTTACCCCTTGTTTATTTATTTATTTACTTACTTGCTTATTTTTGCAATCCTTAAACAAAGAATATCTGTGGAAGGTGTAACTGGATGTAAAAGATAAGTGTATCTCAGGATCACACTTGTGACCCACCACTATTGAAAATAATACATTTTAGTCTTTGGTCAGAAGTTTTCTCCCCTAACAATGCGCTGCCCCTACTATGTACTTTTGCCTTCTATTTCTAAATCAAAACGAAATAGGGAACAGGATTTTTCAGATGACATAAAATAATGTTTAGGTCACCCAAATAACAGGTCTTAGAGACCGGCTCAAATACTGTGAAAGAGCAAGGATGTGCCACTTCTCAAATAAAAATTTTTTGATACAAAATTATGCTCTGCAATACTAATCTTTTCTTCTTCCATATACACAAACATTTTCCATCTCACTTTTGCTTGTTCTTTTATTTTTCCAGTTCAATTCTTTGTTTTACTATATTATATGTGCTTGTCTTACATGGAGTCCTGGAATAAATGCTTTTCACTGCATTAATTTCTGAGTTCCCCATGTTTCTGATTATGAAGCCATATTTTCATTCGTGTTAAACCTGAATGCTTCTTTTTCAACATTTATTACTTTTTAACTAGTTTTATTTTACCTTTTGCTGTTTCACTTAAATCATCTAACTGGTGTAAAGCAATTCATTTTTGCCTGTCTATAGTTTAAACTTTGGGTAAATCTATACAGAGTGACTTAGTGACATATATTTCTAAAACTGAAGTGGCAAATGATCTTGAAGAGACAGCTTGAGTCATTTTCTGAAATGGACAAAGACAAAGGAATAGAAATAGTTTTCCTGAGAAACCAAATAAAGATTCTCTATTAACCTATTTAAAAAAAAAACAAAAAAATAACAAAATAAAATCTAGTTTAAAAATGACAGTTTTCAGCTACACAAAAGTAAATAGGAATTGTAATTTATTTGACCACCTTCTCTAGCTAATAATATTAAATCTTTGTCAACAGGATGTCATACTGAATTATCTTGTCTTTGCTAATCAAACTCAAACATCATGACCACAGCACAACTATTTCAGATTACTTAATAAATCAAGAGTTTGACTTTTCAGCAGATCTAAACATTTATTGAGAAGTAGTGTGAAAAAAAAAATCATTACTGTATATATATAAATTATTAAGCCTTAAGGCTTTTTTCCCCTTATTTTACTGAAAACATATTAAAAATAAATTTGAGTTTTTAACTGTATGTTT
>NC_089873.1:177952500-178045000 GCF_040182565.1 Anser cygnoides
CCAAGCCAGCCTTTTTAAACAGTCTGAAGGAAAATCTGATGCCATTTGATGGGGAATACAGTGAAGTCTCTTGCAAATATGTATGGTTAAAACAATAACAAAGCTTAAAGATTTTGTATGATACTCTCTTCTCAACAAGACCATAACTCTACATACATTATTTAAGATGATTGTTTTTGAGTTAAAGGGGAAAACTGCATATCTAAATTGACTAACCTCGTTTGTCTGTATTTGAAAGTCTTAATCATTACATTCACGTTCACTTCCAGTCTCTTTCTCCCACTTTTTAAAAACAAAATTGTTATACTGGCTTTATGTAAGCAGTGGCCAGCATGTCTATAAAGTTCCTGAAAACAGCTGGTCATAGCACTTACTGTGTGGTCATAAGGTATATATTTTAGCAGCCTCCTTTATTTTGGGAAAATTGCTTTGTGGCCATATGATCCAAGTAATCCTAACCAATCTGAACCCCGGCCAGTATCTGGAAAAAGTGTTTTTTTGTCAATCAAATTCTACATTTGTCTATCAAATTTAGAAGAGACCTACTTGAAGCAATTTTTAAATTAAGAATATTCTATGATATATTTCTTAGGTCTAGAATTCATATTTTTCACACATTGTTCAATTTATCATTTTAAGACCTTTTCTCAGTTCATACCAACATCCCTTTATTCAATGGTCCATGATTAAATGGAAATTAATCCTATTCTTCTTCAAATGCCTGTCTTGAAAGCTAAGTGCTACAAATTAGAATACCAATATCTAAATAGAATCATAGAATGACTTGGATTGGAAGGGATCTTAAAGATCATCTAACTCCAACCCCCTGCAATAGGCAGGCATGCCACCCACTAGATCAGGTTGGCCAAGGCCCCAACCAACCTGGCCTTGAACGCCTCCAGAGATGGGGCATCCACAACTTCTCTGGGGCAACACGTTCCAGTGCATCACTACCCTTACAGTGAAGATTTTCCTCCTAGTCTAAATCTATCCTCTTTTAGTTTAAAACCATTCCCCCTTGTCCTATCCTTATCTACCCAAGTAAAGAGTCTTTCTCCATACTATTTATAAGACCCTTTAAGTATTGAAAGGCTGAGGTATCTCCGGAGTCTTCTCTTCTCCAGGTTGAACATCTCCAGCTCTCTCAGCTTTTCTTCATAGGAGAGGTACCCCAGCCCTCAGATCATCTTTTTAGCCACCCTCTGTACCTGCTCTAACAAGTTGACATCTTTCTTGTGCTGGGGGCCCCAGACCTGGATGCAGCACTCCAGGTGGGGCCTCACAAGGGCAGAGCAGAGGGGGACAATCACCTGTCTCGACCTGCTGGATACACCTCTGTTGATGCAGCCCAGGATGCGGTTGGTCTTCTGGGCTACAAGCACACACTGCTGACTTGTATCAAGCTTTTAATCCACCAGAACCCCCAAGTCCTTCTCTGTAGGGATGCTCTCAGAGTTCTTGTCCCAGTCTGTGCTCCTGTGTGGGATTGCTCTGACCCAGGTGCAGCACGCTGTGTTTGGCCTTGTTGAACCTCATGTACTTCACATGGGCACAGTCCTCCAGCATGTCCAGGTCCCTTTGAATGACATCTCTTCCTTCTTTGGTATCAACTCAAAAGATGTGGGAAGCCAGACCACTAGTGAAGACCGAGGCAAAGAAGTTGTTAAGTACCTCTGCCTTCTCATCTGTCATTGACCGTTCTCTGTCTTCATTTGTCAGAGAAGATATACTCTCATTAGTCTTTGCTTTGTGGCCAATGTACCTGTATAACTCCTCCTTGTTATTCTTCGCATCCCTCACCAAGTTTAGTTCTGTCAATGTCTTGGTTTTCCTGATCCCATACCTGCACATCCAGACAGCATTTCTGTACTCTTCCCAAGGCACGTGGCTCTGTCTTTGCATTTCCTTCTTTTGCCTAAGTTTAACCAGCAGATCCTTATTCAACTATGCTGGTTTCCTACCTTCCTTGCTTGATTTATTATATATGGGAATAGAGAGCTCTTGTGCTCCAAGGAAAATATCCTTAAAGAGTTGCCAGCTCTGATCAGATTCTCTGTCCCTAAGGACCGTGTCCCATGGGCTCTCATCCAATAATTGTTTGAACCGATGGAACTTTGCTCTTCTGAATTTCAGGGTCCTGACTTTGCTCTTAGCCAGGCCTGTATAGGCCTGGATATCCTATAAATAGGATATAGGTTATCCTATAAATAGGATATAGTATCCTATAAATAGGATATAACATGCTAGGACGTCTAGTAAAATGTTATTTGAAGAGAAGGTATTCTCTATAACAAAAGACCTTACAATCTGATACAGCAATTCGGTACTAGTAAATATTATTTAATTTTGCCTGTAGAGGAGTATGCTTTAAATATAATTATGATGACCAGTCACCAGAAGTGTCTAATACTTTATTATCTCTTATGAAAACATCTTAGGGAAGGATCTTCAAGTTCTATTGACCCTTAGTAGAATTGGGCATGATTGGAATGTTTCTTTTAATAATCACTGATGAACTCAGTGTATTTTGATGAGCTGAGGGAGGGTACAGAAGTATTATGTGTAGAAGTCTAACCTGATAATTGTCTGTAGCATTCATGTTTTGAGTCTAACCCTAACAAATATTTTCTATAAAAAAGGATGATATTTTTCTGTATCTTGTACTTTTTTGATACTCATCCTGAATGCATCTGATGTGCATTTCATGTGCAGATGATAAGACACACACATATGTCAATATGATTACATATTTTAATCTGGTTAAATCAGTTTTCACATTTTCCCTGACAGGGACACAAGGAGGTCAATTACTTGTCAATGTAGTCTGCTACAAACAGAGATTTATGAGGAAAAATAAATAAATAAATAAATTAAATAATTAAGTTATGCTTTGTATCTAGTAAAATTAAATTGATAAATTTATTTTCAGAATATGAACACATTCGTCAGCTCTAAGCAAGAGAATGTCCAGATTGTGATGCCAATGTCTACCAGTGTCCTCCTACTCACATTAAGGGGTAAGGAGACTGGTGAGAAGTAAGATTGAAAATTTTAGAAATAAAATGCTGCCTGCACTGGTTCTTCTTTCTTTTTATTTTCTTTAGACTGACTGTTTTTTGTTCATCTGATCAGTATTCTTATGGGGGGGGGGGGGGGGGGCGGGGGAGGAGAGAAGGAAAAGGAACAATAAGGGAGAAAAAGAAAAAGGAAATTGACTACATTTTAGATGACTTCTTCCCTAAACAAATACTTCATCTCCAATGTCCATTTTAAGCAAGATTCTCTTAGGAGCCAGGAACATAAAACATGAATGAAAAGACAAGAAACTAGGAAACCTCAAATATCTCTACATGAGATTCAAGATTTAGCTGTGTTTAGACTAAAATGAAAGTTTACATGGATTACAGTCAGGAATATCATAGATCATGGAATCATGAAATGGTCTGGGTTAGAAAGGACCTTAAAGATCATGTAACTCCAACCCCTCTGCAATGGGTAGGGACACCTTCCACTAGACCAAGTTACTCAAAGCCCCATCCAACCTGGCCTTTAACACTTCCAGGGATGGGACACCCACAACTCTGGGCAAGCTGTTCCAGTGCTTCACCACCCTCTGAGCAAAGAATTTCTTCCATATATCTAATCTAAACCTACCTTCATTAGTTTAAAGCCATTACTCCTTGTCCTATCACCACGCTTTCTGATAAAGTCCCTCCCCAGCTTTTCTCTAGACTCCCTTTATGCACTGGAATGCTGCTATAAGGTTTTCCCAGAGCCTTTGCTTCTCCAGGCTGAACAACCCCAAATCCTTCAGCCTGTTTTCATATGAGAGGTGTTCCAGCCCTTTGATCATCCTTCTTGTCCTATATCCCATTCCTTTTAACTGTAATTGAAAAACAGGATATTGATTAATAATTTGCTTGGCAGAGTGAGACCTAGGATTCCCTGTCTTGCTTTCTGGATGATCATATTTTATTTTACTTATTTTTTTCCCAAGACTTTCAACAGTAAGATCTTGTTAGCCAGTTTTAAGGAAGCATTTGATCATTTTGTGGATGTCTTGTTATATTCTCAGATGCAAAGATCATTAAACAAACTTAAAAGGCTGCAAATAACTGCACGAACAGTATGATTGATAATGTGTCCTACAGTTCATCTTCTCCAATATTCTCCACCAATGCACCACGTGGAGCAAATCACGTTTCCTTTCCCGTCCTTTCATTTAGTTTCTCTCCAGTAGGAACTAGTGTAATAAGACTGGGGATGGGAAAGAAAGTGAACAGAGAAGAACAACTTTTGTCTAATACTAAGGATCCTTTTGTTTAATTAACTTGTTTTATGGAGACGAGAAGTGCTCTCAGATCACATAATTTAGATGTAAACTGAATTGTTCATTACCAGTATAGAGTAGTTTGCAATGGCTTACAGTACAGTATGCCATCATTGGAAGTCAAGCCTTTCTCGCTTCAGCCCCATTTTTTTTTCCCGGAAAAATACAGTTTCTCCCCTGTGTTTCTAGTGAAACTGTCATCTGGAGTTCATACTCCATGATGCTGAAGTAGATGTAGAGATGATAATATCCTGTGGTACTGTAAGCAGAGTTCCTCTACTTCTTTATCCAGATCCAATGAGCTCGACTCCATGTTCATCCAGTAGAGCGTGTCTATCAGATATGTAACAGGTAGAGAATGACACCTTCTAAGGTTATATTAGGTTAGATATTATGATAAACAAAACAAAACAAACAAACAAAAAACACCTGTAAATGATTAGAAAGAAACCTAGAAAGATTATGCAGATGATTTCCTAGAAAGATTTTGAAGTCTTTATGTGTGAGTGGGTTTGAATACATAACAATCTTGAAACGGTATTTCCTGGTAGAAAGATTTTAAAAAGCTAAATGCATTTGTTGAAAGTAACAGGTTATTTAAAACATTGCACCATCATTACAAGTTAGAAGAAACTGAGATTTTTAAGGAAAGTTTAGAAAAACATCTGATGAGAATTATTTCAACAAATATTGTCAACAGTATAAAAACATATGATTTTTAGAATTTCAGTTAACGTCATTAGACATGTAAAACACACCAGAAAGTCATCCTGAGAAGAAATAGGTGCCATGAGATAGGGGTACATATATACTACCTATCTGATATTTTTTCATGGAATAGAATACATTGTGAATTTCTGTTCCATTCTGCTAATTACAGAGAGAGCTTAGAATGTCTAATTCAGACACTGATCTTTTAGCAGAGTTAAAGCAGAGTAAGTCTCATTCTCTAGATGACAACTTAAAATATCTTCTAGCCCTGTTTTATATTTAATGTTATTTTAAATTAACTTTCAGTATTAATCAAAAGAGCAGTATTTGTCTTCTCATGCATATCCATCTACTGTTCATGACTGTTTCATTTTATATAAACACAACAACATATATCATTGTATTTCCAAATTAGCTAAAATTAACTGAAACAGATGTTCACCACATATAAGTAAAAACAGCATCGTCATCTTATACCTAAGACTGTCAGCTGTAGAGGATTATAAATTTTCTCAAACACATACTTTCACTGTTAAACCATACTGTGACTTCACTGTTATGTTATAATTTCCAGAAGGTGAGCTCTTTATTTAGATAACACAGTGACAAATTAAGGAAAATGAAGCTTGCTATGGCCTGTCTTGGTTGGAAGAATTTTTTCTTTTAAGCTTAGTGATTTGCCTTACCAGACAAAGTTTTTAATTATACCTTGCAATTCTTGGAAGCCCATTAGACACCTAGAAATGTAGCATACTGTAAACATAATTATACTTATGAGCAGTAATTAATCTAATGGATTTTCAGTCTACCTCACCTACTGAACTGCAACCTGTTACAATTTATTATGCTGTTTCACAGCAGTAGTACAAGGGGGTAAATATTATCTTCTGTAATAATTTTGAGTGTTTATTAAGGAGATTCCCTGTGTATTTCATACAATTAGTTGCAGAAATTTACTTAGTTTAAGTAAATTACTTAGACTTCATTTTAGTTTAAGTAAATTACTTAGACTTCATGATGGCTGATAACAGTAAAGCAATACTTTATTACTTTTCCTAGTCATTCAGTGACCCACAAAACTCAGCATCATCCTTACATACATAGTCATCAAAATTCTGATCTAGCTAACAGGGACACGTGTCTGGAATATATGATTCCTGTAATATATAGTATGTTCTTTGTTATTTTCCTAGAAAAACAAAGAGATTGTTATCATTGTCAAGCCATTTTCTTTTTTTCTTATTTCTGCCCTAACATCCTTCATCAATTCTTTTTTTTTTTTTTTCACTTAATATCTAAACATATTTCCAAATATCAAATTAATAAAGACATTACTGGGGGTTGGGGGGGAGGGGGCAGGAGTACATATACAATTTGCACATTAAAAATTTTGAAAGAGTTTACAATACAGCAATTATACATAGGATGTTTTATACATAATAACTTCATCTGTCTAATGTTGCTCATGAACTTTAACACAATCCACTCTGTCAAATGCCTTCTTTGCTCTTATAGACAGTGAATAAAGTTGCTAAATAATTCTTTAAATCTCTTGCTTGAAAACTGCTTTTGTTCCATACCCTATCTGTACTGCTTACAAATATGAAAAACATATGGACCTATACCTTCTCAATTAATTAATACATTACATATAAATACATAAAAGGTTTACAATTAAGTGTTTTACCTTCCTTTTTTAGTCATATCAAGACTTCCGGGTATCACATCAAGGCAAAGATATATTGTTACTCTTTTTTTAATGAGTTTGGAACAAACTCTGTTGGTTGCTCGTAACTGTACTATGCAACACTGGCAACTCCACATTCCCTATCAACTTCAATTTCAATTTTTGTAAAAAAATTTCTTTTGATTTCCTGTAGCTTCACAAATTTTGGAAGATCTCATGAATACCCAGTTGTTTATGCACAGAGACTGAGAACACAAATGCAGATTGTGTCTGTATATAAACATGTGTTGTAATCTGATGAGTTGTATTTTAAGGAAGCTGCTGACACAAGAATCCAAAGTAAAATTTCTTTACTTGTTCATTTATTTCTAAGCAAGGTCGTAGATTAATGTTATCTGGAAATTTTCATACTTTGAGGACAAAGTTAAATGGCTCTTTCTACACAATATCTTCCTGATACTCATTTCTATTTAATACCATGGCCTTTCAATAACAGAAAGTAAGAAACTATGGCATTTTGCTTTAAGATTAGTGTCAGGGAATGTCATAGGTGTTTGAGTCAGAATGAGACTGTACTTGTTGCAACATTAGTTATAAGGACTACTTGCACAGGTATTATGAGACAAAAGATGTAAAAGATGAATCACAGTCTAAATTCTCTGAACTCATGAATTCATAAGCTCATAAAAGTTTGAAGTAATAGTCTTGCAAATGAACCAGGGAGACCAGATATGCACCATCCTTCTTTCACTCAGACTGACTTGGATAGGGTTTGGTTATGTCTCTATGCAAGGACTCTATGCTGTGTACTTTGCACCTGAACAGGCTAAGATATGTTATTTTTTATTGACTAAAATATCCACAACACCATTTATGTAGTTATCTTTGGAGTAATGTGTGAGTAAATAAATTACTGGAATTTTTTAATTTGCTAATTCCTGGTCAAATTGAAATCACTTTATATCATTTCCTTGTCAAAACACAGCAAATCAAACCTTAAATTATCATCATTTTTATCTTTGTAAATGTTAAATTTCATACACTGGGAATAGAAAAGTATTGGGAATGTGTTTTTTTTTTTTTTTACTATTTTTTGTAAATCTTATCCTGTAGCCATGCATTGCTACATTACGAATGCATGAATGTACAAAAAATGTATTGTTTTAATGCTTTACATTGGATGTTCTGTATGATAATTTGGGAGAGGTTATGTTTAATTTTAGAAGAAAAGAAACAAAAAGATTCAGCAGAAGAAAAGCGTAGCTTTTCAAAAAAGTTATTGTGGATGTAGTTATATATCAATTGGTCCATAGGACTGCTATTAACTCATTTTTGTGGACCTGGTCTAAAACAAAATATCTTTTAAGTTTTATCCCAATTATCCCTAGAAATTACATGTTAGCAATGGCATAATAGGTAGGAATTGTAAATACGGCAGGACTTGGAGCTAAGGTCAGGGTTTTTCTTTGCTGTTGTGACCCCTTAAGTTTTCTTCATAAAGGCAAGAAAAGCAGTGTAAAATAAGTTAATTGCTTTTTGAAATAATTTAAATAAAGTAAAATTACTGGATTTTTTTTCCCCAGCTCAACAACAATTAAAAACTTCCACAGAGTTTAGAGCATGTCATGGACCAACGAGCCAAAGAGGTGACTCCAGTTATCCCTCTCCTATTGTGCTGAAATTGCACAGAAACATGTGCCTCAGATCCTTGGATGTGGGTCTGAAAGGAACTGTTCTCTCTGGTTTCCTCTGTCTTTGCCTGCATAGTCTTCCTGAAAAGGATTGAGTAGGCTTTCCTCTGGCACTCTGTAGTCTTTGAAAATTATGTCTGTCATGCACTGGACTATAAAGGCTTTTGTAATTCTCAGTTTTTAGGATAATGTAGGTACTGGAGATGCATCCAGATGAGTCATTTAATTTTGCCCATAAACCATGTTAAAGAATATGGGTTGGACAGGTTTGTCTTAGCTACTTTTTAAACATTTATGTAATTTTGCGGTCATTCAAAAATTATTATTATTATTATTATTATTATTATTATTATTATTATTATTATTATTATGGAAGATCAGATATTCAATCAAATTTATTTTCTCTAGAAATAACTATTTAACTACAATTCATGAAGCAGATTTGTTCTTTCTCTGTATTACTCTTTTTTTTCTACACTAACTTGAATGCCATTGTTACAAGATAAAATTATTCCATCATGATTATGCACAAAAAGTTTACCCAGGAATTCAGAATGACTTTACTGAGGGTGTGCATTGTGGGGAAAACAATAATAATAATAAAAAAAAAGGCAAGAAGAACCTTATTGAAACCTATCTGCTTTTATAAAGGCTTTGGGCAAAAAGAGTTTTTAATCTTAATAAAAAGAAAATCATGTAAAAGAAGTAGTTGGAAGAACGTAAAAATTTTATGTGTACTTTCAAAAAGTTTCCAAGAGCTTAATCAGACAGCACTGCTGTCATGCGTAATAGGCTCTGAATTAATAGCAGTGGCCTTCTTACAGGCAAAGAAGTATCTATCATACTGCATACCATCTGCATTCTGTCTGTGGACTGTCTGAGAGTTACAACTGAGTGATGGGAACTGAGGGAGAAAGGTACTTCATTCTCATTGCAGATTATAACTTTTATGATTTAATGTAATGTCTTTTATTCCCCTATTCTTTATATCCATTGAGAAATTCTGATAATTCCTTTGGAAGCTTTCTCTAACACAGAAGTTACCAAAGAAACCTCTAAATAGTCAGAGACTACACTTCAGAAAAGCCCAAAAGCATATATATTGATGAACACCCTGAGCCTTTATTTAGATTTCTAAGGTTCTTTAAATACGTCGTCAGCTTCAAATATTTAGCCTAATGTCATGAAAACTTATGGAATTCAGTTTTTAAATCTCTGGTATTTTAGATTGTTTTGGAGATGTTTTTTGCCTTTGTTTTCACTTTTTTTGAACCTAACCTAGTATAATTTTCAGTAACTGCTGAAAAAAAAAGAAAAAAAAAAGAAAAAGAAAAAGAAAAAGAAAAAAGAAAAAGAAAAAGAAAAAGAAAAAGAAAAAAAGAAAAGAAAAAGAAAAAGAAAAAGAAAAAGAAAAAGAAAAAGAAAAAGAAAAAGAAAAAGAAAAAAAGAAAAAAAGAAAAAAGAAAAAAAAGAAAAAAAAGAAAAAAGAAAAAAAAAGAAAAAAAGAAAAAAAAGAAAAAAGAGAAAGAAGAAAGAAAAATAAGAATAAAAATAAGAATAAGAATAGGAATAAGAAAAAGAAAAAGAAAAAGAAAAAGAAAAAGAAAAAGAAAAAGAAAAAGAAAAAGAAAAAGAAAAAGAAAAAGAAAAAGAAAAAGAAAAGGAAAAGGAAAAGGAAAAGGAAAAGGAAAAGAAAAAGAAAAAGAAAAAGAAAAAGAAAAAGAAAAAGAAAAAGAAAAAGAAAAAGAAAAAGAAAAAGAAAAAGAAAAAGAAAAAGAAAAGGAAAAGGAAAAGAAAAAGAAAAAGAAAAAGAAAAAGAAAAAGAAAAAGAAAAAGAAAAAGAAAAAGAAAAAGAAAAAGAAAAAGAAAAAGAAAAAGAAAAAGAAAAAGAAAAAGAAAAAGAAAAAGAAAAAAAAGAAAAAAAAGAAAGAAAAAGAAAAAGAAAAAGAAAAAGAAAAGAAAAAGAAAAAGAAAAAGAAAAAGAAAAAGAAAAAGAAAAAGAAAAAGAAAAAGAAAAAGAAAAAGAAAAAGAAAAAGAAAAAGAAAAAGAAAAAAAAAAGAAAAAGAAAAAGAAAAAGAAACCCTAGATTTCACGTATTTTCATATCAATAGTGTCATTCTGATACTGTTCCACATACTTTGGAGAAAAAGAAATAATTGAACTGAAGGGACATGGGTGACTTAAGTAGTATTGCCCTTCCATTAGCCACTAGCAATGAATATGGTTTGTGTATATGAAAAATGATGGACTTAGTTCAACTTAGTTGTTTAAAACTGCAATTTAAAAAGATAGACTAAGAAAGGTGCCTTGTGGTAGGTTTCCAATATGTTCTGATTTAGTACTGTACAACAAACAATATGTTTTCGACATTCTTTCAATAGAGGATCATTTGCTTCACTGGGTCTGTTGAAGTTTGTAGAACTGAATCTCTTGGTTTAGAAGCTGAAAAATGATCTTTTTTTTCTTTCTTTCACATTCTGACTACCATTTCTGGACCACAGTTCGAGCTCATTTACATTAAGTAGAATCTGTGTATATTATAAGCAGCCTCCAGCTTTGAACCTTTTCACTGCTTTGGATCTGTTTGCTATTAGGCTAACATACCACCTCTGGCTATAACAATATTAACATGTTTATGTTTAAAGATGTTTTCCATTAAGCTGTAAGCTCAACAGCAATTTTCAAATAGTCTGAGACATAGACCTTGTTTTAGCAAGGTCTGTATTTTGTTCCAATTTAGATTCCCAGGCAAATTATTTCAGGTAGAAATAAAGTACTGTTATTCTAGAATAAGAAATGTTTTCACATATACTTGTTCAGGAATAGTTATTCTGGAATAGCTGTTCATGAATAGCTAATTTAGATTGCCTCCATGTGCTGATTGGTGATACAGAATACAAAATAGCAGAATTCAAAGGGACTTTTCATTTATCATTCTCCTGGGGAAAAGGAGCAAAGTGATTTTAAGGACTCTGTAAAAGCATTGATTCTCAAGAAAGTTTTTTATCAAAAAGTCTGTTTTATAGCTTTAACTGTCTGTGTGAGGTTATTATAGGATTTTTCAACTGCACTAGAAACTTTTAAATCCTTGTTATTTTCTTAAGCATTTAAATCTTATTATCAGGGAAACTAATAAATATGAAAAATGATCAAAATTACCACAGCTAAAGGAGAAGATATTATGCGTAGCAAGTTTAAAGGTATATGCTACTAGGCACAAAAGTTTGGAATGTGTATATAATGAATGAAAGATGTTTTTGTTTGTTTGTTTTGACACAGCCTTTAAAATAATCCTCGTCCTCTGTGCCCTCTTTAAATCTCTCTTCTTTCTGCTTTCCATCTCTCGATTCTTCCAGATTCTTTCCAATCAAGGCAGGATTTGGCATAGCTGAGAAAAACTAATTCCTACAATCTGCTCCATCTACTGAATGGATTGAGAAGAACAGAAGAAGCCCAGAACTTCTGGACTTGTACTGAACTTCTGTACTTTGCACTTTGCAAACATACATTCAGAAGCCTTGTAGTTAACAGTCTGGTCTCCATGATAAAATGTACCATTTGTACTACCCTGAGCTTCTTAATTTGCTCTCACAAGCATAATTTTATGTGAGACAGGACCTGTCAGGTTTTTCTGTGGTAAAGTATCTGAGCTGGTTAAAATGAATATTGCTTCAAGACCTGCACTAAACATCCCAGCTCTTACAGAATTCTGCTCATATATGAACAGCCAGATGTGAGTTCTTAATTTATGTACATTCTATAGTGTATCCCTGTTTGTACATTAAAAATAAAAAAGGGGGTAAAATATAATAAAATAATAATCTGTGTCCAGCTGCATACATCAACAGAACCGTACCGATCTCACTTGAAACTCTGGCCCATTAATTCCATATAAACAGTTCTAAGATAAGTGTGTAGTTCAGCTTGTAGCTAGCATATGAGTTTCCCTTTGTTCTTTGTGACTGAAGTATTCATATGTGCTGGCAAGTATAAATAACTGAAGAGAAAACAAGCCCAACAGAAATAAGGAAGAAAGTTTGTGGAACCTTTTGTTAAGCTTGTATATTCCTTCCTTCCTTCCCTCCTTCCCTCCTTCCCTCCTTCCCTCCTTCCCTCCTTCCCTCCTTCCCTCCTTCCTTCCTTCCTTCCTTCCTTCCTTCCTTCCTTCCTTCCTTCCTTCCTTCCTTCCTTCCTTCCTTCCTTCCTTCCTTCCTTCCTTCCTTCCTTCCTTCCTTCCTTCCTTCCTTCCTTTCTAGGTCATTGCTGAAGGCTTGGTCAATTAGTGATAAAAGAACCATCATTTAGAATTGCATCCTTAACGTCACCTTCCAGAATATGTAAACTTGCACTCATAATATGAGATGCTCTCTCTAAAGTATAAAAAGTTGAAAGCTATTTTAGAAGAGACATAGTCTGGCTATCTGGAAAAAAAATGATCCAACAAATACATTAAATTATTACCTTAGATATACACTTAACAGAGAGATGATTGAGCCAGTTCCATCATTTTTCTGTTGACTTATGAAGGAGTTCAGATAGGAGCTTAGTCTAGGGGTCCAAATTTCAGGTGGCTCAAGTAGGTAAGATGAATGCTACCTTTGCAGTCATAGTTCATGCCGGCTTCTCTTTGAGACAGAACTTTTGTTTACCTGTTTGGTGTTGTCCACAGTTCCTGAGCAGAGCACTGCAACAGTTTTTGGAGAACTTGTTTGGAGCAGCTGAACAGTCAGCCTATCTCCCTCAGACTCCTTGTAAAGACTGAGGGCAATATATTTTATGAGGCAGCAATTATGTATTAGTTTCACTTCATCCTTGGAGTACCTGTCTCCCTAACTATTGATTCTGGGATACAAAACTTGTCCCCCCCCCCCCCCCCCAACACACACCCTGCACTATAAAAATAAATAAATAAATAAATAAATAAATAAATAAATAAATAAATAAATAAAATAAGAATCCCCTGTTATGAAGCTGGGGGATCCTAATAACATGCTGGTTACCAGCTGACTGCTGAGGAAAAACACTGGAGAAGGAAAATAGGAAAGCCTGTTCTTCTGGATCCTCATCATGTGAACGTGGTACTGAGGAGGGAAACCTGGCTTGGAGTCAAGTAATTAATCTAGGAAGAGCATCTAGATCAATGGAATAGAAAGTGAGGGGAAGGGTTTAGCAAAATGCCAAATAGCCTACAATAACAGAGAAAAAGAAAAAAAAATGCAGGAAAACAAATAGGTGGGTATGACAGAACAGAGAATGGTAGCCAGAATGTTAGAGTTTTGTTTGAGCCTTCAGCGATGTCTGGCAGTGCGGGAAAGATTCAAATTCAGTTATTTCTTTGCTATTTGTGAAGCTGGGACCACAACATTACTGTCCTTACTTGTGTATAATGCTGTCTCCCAAATGCAAATAGCATGCCCATGAGAGTACTATATTACTGGAATTCATGACAAGAAAAAAAAAAAATCAGCTTTGGTTTAGCTAAAAATGATCTAAATAAACCATTTTTACAGTCAATAATTATTCTTGCTCAACAAATTTTGATTGAAGAAATTCATTTTTAGAACAGTAAATATAACCATTAATATTGAGCTATAGGTTAGTTTGCAGGTATGTTAGAAATACTCCAAAACCTTCAAATTCCTTCAGAGAATTCTGTTATATTCTTAACTATGGCTTCTATTCTCAAACTGGTACCAAAGCAGAAAACAACATTTTGAAAATTCTGCGTGGAATTGGTCTATCAACATAAACCAAAATGCGATGCCATTTCAGTTTCTGCTACATGCTATCAGTAAGGAAGAAAAGTTATCTCTACCTTGCACAATGACTCCAAAATTATTTCCTCAAAAATCCAAGCAAACAAAGCATAAAATAAATGAAAAACAAAAGCAATATTCATTCTGTCAAAATGAACACAGACAGGGCATAACACTTGCTTTTCCGTCATTTTGAAATTAAACAGGTAGAGGAGTGACGGTCTGGAACAAAACTGGTGAGGGGTCTGTAACACAAGTCGGAGGAGCGGCTGAGGGAGCTGGGATTGTTTAGTCTGGAGAAGAGGAGGCTCAGGGGAGACCTCATTGCACTCTACAATTTCCTGAAGGGAGGTTGTGATGAGGAGGGGGTTGGCCTCTTCTCTCAGATAACTAATGATAAGACTTGAGGAAATGGCCACAAGTTGTGCCTGGGGAGATTTAAATTAGATATCAGGAAAAAGTTTTTTTTCTCAAAGAGAGGTCAGGCACTGGAATGGCCCACAGTGGAATCACCATCCCTCGTGGTGTTCAAGAAGCGCCTGGACAAGGTGCTATGAGATATGATTTATTAGCTTAGTGGGTAGTATTGGTGATAGGAGGACAGTTGGACTAGATGATCTTGTAGGTCCTTTCCAACCTTGTGTTTCAATGGATCTATGATTCTAAGAGGCTGAGAGAGCTGGGTCTGATTAGCTTGGAGAAGAGAAGACTGAGAGGGGATCTGACCAAAGTATACAAATATCTGAAGTGAGGGTGTCAAGAGGACAGCCAGACTCTTTTCAGTGGTGCCCAACAACAAGACAAGAGGCAGTGGTCACAAACAGAAATGCAGGAAGTTCTGGCTGAATATGAGGAAACATTTCTTTACTGTGAGGGTGACAGAGCACTGGAACAGGTTGCTCAGAGAGGTTGTGGATTCTCCTTCTTTGGAGATATTCAAAACTGCCCTTGTTGTGAACCTGTGCAACCTGAGTTACACGACCCTGCTTGGCAGAGGAGTTAGACCAGATGATCTCCAGAGGTTCCTTCCAACCTTAACCATTCTGTGATCCTGTGATTCTGTGATTCTGTGAAACGTATTAATTAATCAAGCCCTCTGAAAATAGTATGGAACAACAGCTGTGCAGGCCACGAACTAACAAAGACTACCATGACAGTTTCCAATCAGTTCCTTTGGCAGCTTCAGGAAGGAAGAGTCTATTATGACCTCTACAGAGAAATTCTTGCCAAGGTATTTTACTGAGATTTTGTGCAAGGGAGAATTTGTCTCCTTGAAAAAATGTATTCTACTGATTCTAGGACAGACCATGCACAAACTTCAGCTTTTTCTCCTCTGTTGGAAACATCAGATTCATAACATATTTTGTTCTTATTCACTCAGTAAAGAGTAAAGATCTGTAATTTACTGGAAAAGTGGAAAGAATATTTTATTATTTCCTTAAAGAGCAGCCTGAGATATCATTGAAAATTGATTTTAGAAGGAACGGGCAAGTAGATATTAAAAAAGATCTTAAAGAAGCTCACACTATTTAGATATTTCAGACAGCACAGAGTAAGTAGGAAGGTAAGGGAGGTAAACTTGCATTAATATAGAAAAATATTATCAGCTTTTATATGCACAAATGCAAAAGAAAAGAACAAGTTAAGATTTTTGCAAGGTCTTTCAGTTTACTGCTGGGTTTATAACAGAAAGACTGTGTTGGGTTTACGTGGCAATTTTTTGGTAGTGGGGGGCTGCAGGGGTGGCCTCTGTGAGAAGAGTTAGATAATGTCCCATGTTACACAAGGGCCAGTTTCAGCCAGCTCCAAAGAGGCCCACCTCTGACCAGGGCTGAGCAAATGAGTGATGTTGGTTGCATCTCTATGAGAGTAGATTTAAGAAAGGGGAAAAAAAAATAAAAAATGCCGTGCAACAGCAGCTGGAAGAGAGAGGAGTGAGAAACATCCCTGCAGACCCCAAGGTCAGTGCAGAAGGAGGGCAGGAGGTGCTCCAGGCACCACAGCAGAAGTTCCCCAGCGGCCTGTGGAGAGGCACCTGGTGGAGCAGGCTGTCCCCCTGCAGCCCATGGAGGAGATCTCCATGGATCCACACGGAGCAGATCTCCATGCTGCAGCCCATGGAGGAGCCCCCGGTGCAGCAGGTGGATGTGGCCTGAAGGAGCTTGCGGCCCATGGAGAGCCCCCACAGGAGCAGGCCCCGGGCCAGAGCTGCAGCCTGTGGAGAGGAGCCCACGCAGGAGCAGGGGGTCTGTGGGGAGCTGCCACCCGTGGGGGACCCGTGCTGGAGCAGTTTGCTCCTGGCTGATGGAGCCATGTGGGAGCAGTTCCTGAAGAGCCCCTGCAGGATCAGTTTGGGAAGGACGGCATCCCATGGGAGGGACCCCACATGGAGCAGTGGCAGAGAGTGACCGTGAAGGAGTGTCGGAGATAAAGTGTTAGGGACTGACCGCAGCCCCCATTCCCCGTTCCCCTGCATCACTCAGGGGAAGATGTCAAAGAGGGTGGATAGGGGGAAGGTGTTTTTTAGTTTTTTTACTTGTCTCTCACTGCTCTAGCTTGTTAGTAATATGTAATCAGTTTTATTAATCTCCCTATGCTGAGTCTGTTTTGCCTGTGATGATACTTGTTGAGCGACCTCCGTGTCCTTATCCCAACCCTCGAGCCCTTTTCTCTCCCTTTCTTTTTGAGGAGGGGGCATGAGAGAATGGTGGATCTCAGCTGACTCACTGAGTAAAACCACCACGATGATTAAGAACACCTGATGGCTGAATAAATTTACAAACTGACATGGCCAGAATTTGACATATTAATAAGAATTATACATTTTATCCTTGCACTTTTCTCCTTGTACATGTATACATACCTACTCTTTGCCTAACCAATTATTGCTGCGTATTTTTTGGTGAATCTGAGGATGGGAGACTTTTCAAAAATATATTGCAGAAACTTCCAGTGAAAACTTTGCTTTTCCACAAAGTTAATGACATTCTTCACCCCTCTGAACAGCAAATAAATAGTTGAAAATGTGAGTTGGTTAAGGTTAAGACTTCTGGCCCTTAAAAACAAAGACTTCCTTATTTATTTATTTCTTCATTCATTTACTTTTATTGCTATTTGCAAGGTATTTTGATATCTTTCCATATTTCATCATATTCTCGTGTGGGTGTTGAGCAGCAGTGCTGGACACCCCTACCTCTTTATGCTGTCAGGAAGGCAAGGTAACTATCTGAATCACCTTCTTCTTTTCTAGGAGTGTGTATACAGTCAAAGACAACTAGAGACAGATTTTGCATCTCATTGTCTATTATCTATTGCAAGTCTGCAATAGCAGACTTAGGTTATAGCCTCACCTTCTCTGCAATACAGATTTATAGAAACAGGAATGACGTAAATGGGAGTAGGCTGCCCAGGAAGATGTTTACTCATAAGAGTTAATCAGTCTCTCCAGTGTAGTAAAACTATGCTTAGACTATTTTTAATCATGTGAACAAGTGACAAATTTCATCCTTGATTTTTTTCAGACAGAATGAAACCAGTAATTAAATGACATTATTATTAAACAATGGTTATTGCTCCCTTGAGTGACTGTGACTAATGTGAATGTTTCTTGGCAGTTATTTGAATATGAAATTAGTTTATTTTTAGTTTATTGAAAATTTCAGATTATTTTTTTAATTTAATTAATTTAATTTCAGATTAATTTATTTTTATTTTTTTTACTGAAAATTACAAATAAATATATGTAACATTGGTGTGCTATACAAATACGTATTAATTGTGCTATGGTAGATTTATAAATTGTAAAAAAAAATACTTTAAGAGGTGGCTGAACTGTTTGAAATGAACATCAAAAAGTTTTCTCAATCTTATTTTTTTATTTTATTTTTTTTTATTTTTAAATATTTTTATTGTATTTCAAATCAGTGTCATTCTGAAGTGTTAGAATAGGTTGATAAGACATCTGAATCTATCCTGCCATTTCAAAGCATTTAAATAACATCACCAGAATTTTCTGATGGTCATTAAACACAAACTTCCAAATTAAAACCAAACTTCCATGTACCAGTTCAAAGCTGTTGATACTTGCACCTGTTATCTCCCAGAGATTTGTAAACTGGTCTTCCCAGTTACTGCAGAAAACGTCAAATGAATTCAAAATACAGACTCTTAAAAGGATTAATTAACCTCTTCACCTCATACTTTACAGGCACTACTGTGAATACCAGTAAAGCATCCTATTGATTTTAAGATTTTTGCTTTGCATTGTAAATCCTTTCACTGGCTTTGTCCACAATATCTGGGAGAATTACAAACACCATATTTCCCTTCCTGCTGTTTGAATGCTGGCCCAGTAATGGCTCCTTTGATCTTTCTAAACCTTCTCTGAGCTGTATATTGCTCCCTTTCACTCAAGATTTTATTCCCTACTATACATCAATGTCTCTCGCTAGCCTTAAAATTAGGTCTAAAATCTGATACGTTACATGTAGACTGCTGGCATTATTCAGCTTCACTAGCCAATGACCGCAGTAGTCTGATAATAATGTAACTTTATTTTTTTTTTTTTTCCTGAAGCAACAAGAACCTTAACACATTTCTTATTTCTTCTGCATGATTTTTATTTATTTATTTTGCAGAATTTTGAGGCACGAGTCAAAAGTATTGTATGAAAGGTTTACCAGTTCTTGGAGACAATGTCATGATGTATAAGAGATGAAAATATTTGTGAACACTGAAATTTTAGACATTTGCTTGAAAACTATTGCCTTATACAGGGAAATGTAATCAAGGAGGACATATGCAACAAAAAAATTAGGAAGGATAAACAGTCCCAAAGTTCAAAATCTTCAATTTTGGTGTGAGAAAGAAATGGAGAAAACAAACACAAAGAACTGTTCATGTTATCCTATCAGTAATTACATAAATCTTTATCCAAAAGAGACATTTTGCTCTAGACAGTGATAATAATAAAACCTTTTAGTTACAGCATAGACAGGGAACATCTTTCAAGTTATGGTACGGTTATAAACCATTGAACTTTAGTAAAATATCTTCACCAAAATGATACTTTGCTGAGATAAACTGGGCTGGTTTCACAGAATCACAGAATCATCTAGGTTGGAAGAGACCTCCAAGATCACCGAGTCCAACCTCTGACCTAACGCTAACAAGTCCTCCCCTAAACCATATCACTAAGCTCTACATTTAAACGTCTTTTAAAGACCTCCAGGGATGGTGACTCAACCACTTCCCTGGGCAGTCCTTTCCAATGCCTAACAACCCTTTCAGTAAAGAAGTTCTTCCTGATATCCAACCTAAACCTCCCCTGGCACAACTTTAGCCCATTCCCCCTCGTCCTGTCACTGGGCATATGGGAGAATAGACCAACCCCCACCTCGCTACAGCCTCCTTTAAGGTACCTATAGAGTGCAATAAGGTCGCCCCTGAGCCTCCTCTTTTCCAGACTGAACAATCTCAGCTCCCTCTACCACTCCTCGTAAGACTTGTTCTCCAGACCCTTCACCAGCTTCATTGACATTCTCTGGACTCTCTTGAGCACCTCAATGTCCTTCTTGTAGCAAGGGGCCCAAAAGTGAACACAGTACTCAAGGTGCGGCCTCACCAGAGCCGAGTACAGGGGGACAATCACTTCCCTAGACCTGCTGGCCATGCTGCTTCTTATGCAAGCCAGGATGCTGTTGGCCTTCTTGGCCACCTGAGCACACTGCTGGCTCATACTCAGCCGACTATCAACCAGTACTCCCAGGTCCTTCTCTGCCAGGCAGCTTTCCAACCACTTATCTCCCAGCCTGTAGCTCTACTTGGGGTTGTTGCGCCCCAGGTGAAGGACCTGGCACTTGGCCTTGTTGAACTTCATACAGTTGGCCTCAGCCCATTGGTCCAGCCTATCCAGATCCTCCTGCAGAGCCTTCCTTCCCTCGAGCAGATAGACACATGCACCTAACTTGGTGTCATCTGCAAACTTACTGAGGGTAAACTCGATCCCCTCATCCAGACCATTGATAAAGATATTAAAGAGAACTGGCCCTAGTACTGAGCCCTGGGGGACTCCACTAGTGACCGGCCTCCAACTGGATTTGGCTCCATTCACCACGACTCTTTGGGTTCGGCTATCCAGCCAGTTTCTAACCCAACAAAGCATATGCCAGTCCAAGAGCAGCCAGTTTTTTGAGGAGAATGTTGTGGGAAACAGTGTCAAAAGCCTTACTGAAATCAAGATAAACCACATCCACAGCCTTTCCCTCATCCACTAAGCATGTCACTTTGTCATAGAAGGAGATCATGTTTGTCAAGCAGGACCTGCCTTTCATAAACCCATGCTGACTGGGCCTGATTGCCTGGTTGCCTTATAAGTGCCGCGTGATGACACTCAAGGTAATCTGCTCCATGAGCTTCCCTGGCACTGAGGTCAAACTAACAGGCCTATAGTTTCCCGGGTCAACCTTCGGACCCTTCTTGTAGATGGGCGTCACGTTTGCTAGCCACCAGTCGACTGGGACCTCCCCTGATAGCCAGGACTGCCGATAAATGATGGAAAGCGGCTTGGCCAGCTCCTCCGCCAGTTCGCTCAGTACCCTCGGGTGGATCCCATCCGGCCCCATCGACTTGCATCTAAGTGCTGCAGCAGGTCGCCAACCATTTCCTCATGGATTGTGAGGGCCACATCCTGCTCCCCATCCCCTTCCACCAGCTCAGGGTACTGGGTATCTAGAGAACAACTGGTTTTGCCGCTAAAGACTGAGGCAAAGAAGGCATTAAACACCTCAGCCTTGTCCTCATCTCTCGTCATTAAGTTTCCCCCCCGCATCCAGTAAAGGATGGAGATTCTCCTTAGTCCTCCTTGTGACAACTATTCCAGATGACCTCAGAAACAGCCACTTTTATGAATTCTATTGATACATTCTGCAATTTTCAATAACACAGACAAGAAAATGGAACTTAACATTAGTTCCTATTAAGGACTGCACTTTAATTTTGCTTTCATCTTTATCAAAGATTTGCTTTCCCAAATTTTAATACTAATTTTATACAAATTTTAATACAAATTTTAGTACTAAACTACATTTGGGTGCAGACTTTGCAACATATGGGCAAAGAAGAAGGAGCTGGAAGACCATAAGCCTTCTGGGCTAGCAACTTACCATCATTTCCTGATCTGCTATTGTAAAACTATCAAATCACATATTGCAAGAAAAGAATGATGATTTGGAGATTTGTTTGCTCTTCTTTATTTATTTTTAATGAGTTTTCAAGTCTAGATGTCACACTAAGGATTTATAGAAGCTTTAGCAATACAGCTAGGCCAAGTAACTCTTTCCAGTTAACTTTCAATGTCTTTTCACATGATCCAGCTTGACTGGGGTCATCATAGAACTAATGGGATGATAGAACTAATCACGGAAATGTAATACTTTCATGTGTAATTGCAGACATATATACCTTCCTTTCTCTATTCCCACTTACCTGCTTTAGTTACATTTATAGTAAAATACTTTTTGATAAAATATAAATAAATGAGGATTAAGAACAGGATATTTCTGGTATACATTATAAATTGTTATAACTATAAATAAAAAAGTTGATCTACTGATGCAAATAAAGTAGAATAATTTTTTTTTCCTCTTAACTTATTTAAAAATATATAGCACTTACAGAGGTAATTTCTGAATTGCAACAGTGTTGCTCTGGTATATTAATTTCTTACCTGAGAAAATTTTAAAAGAAAACCTTTTAGAATATTCAAACTGGGTCAGGTCTAGGAAAATGTGAAAATTTAGTAGCAGTGACTTATTTCTCAAGCAGTGTATCACAAAAGTAAATGAAAAATACCTAATATCAAAATTAAGCCACTACAGCATATATTGAGATCATGCCTTTATTCTTCACCCATGTTTACTTTGTATAGTCTTAGGGCAAAATACTTTGGAGACTAACATTTTAGAAATTAATAATAAGAAAACCACATCACGCTATTATATAGGAGGAAAAAATGGGAAAATCTCCCTACCAAAACAAAAATAATAAGAAAAAAATAAGAATCCTAGTGTCCATCCATAGCAGAATCAGAAATTAAAGTCAGCAGAACTGAATACATGGCATTATTTCCCAAATTGCAATTAATCAAGAACAAATGTATTTTTACAGAGAACCAGAAACTTGCCATGAGGACTTCGTATCTGAGAAAATTAAAGAAACTCAGTTTTTCCCTCGGAGACAGAGCAGTAGACAGTAATATGTTTCATTGCTCTTTGGAAGATCTTTTCAAAGAGGATGAAGAATCTAAAGGCCATGTCATTGAAATAATGAAGTCCAGGGTAATTTGTGTCGTTGATATAATACACCTGTTAAATAAGGTAAGGATTTATTTATTTATTTATTCACTTTTAAAGCTAACCTTCACCCTAGAATGAACCAACTATTCACTTACCATTCTTTAGAAGAATACAGAGACACACCTTCATTAACTATCTAAGTAGAGAGAACTGATAACCTGTTTTGTGGGGTTATAAGGTTCTACATTTGCAATAAAGAAAATGGAGAGAAATACCTCTATGGGCAGAAAGTGATCCACATTATATATCCATCTCCTCACTGGCTGTGGAAACAAATACTAAATAACATACTGGATTCCTCTCAAAATCCACTTTTACTATATTTTTTGAAGGACAGAAATATATTGAAGAAGAAGATGGCACAGGCAACATGCTGTATAGTGCTTGTGCAATACTATTGTGATTTGAACACTTCTCCATTCAGAAGATGTGAAGATCCTGGTCTGTCCAAAACTAAAATGGTCTGAACCTATGATCTGAACCAGCTTTAGCTGGAAGCTCCTGTAAAGACGGGAACGTAAGAGTAACTACAAAAGCAAAAAAAGGGAAAGAAACCTGAATTCCGTTGCAAAGAAGTGCTTAGGTAGAACAGTGATTGTACAAGTATAGATCACCGAAGTTATGCACCCAGGAAACTTTCAGACCAACAAAGAAAACTGTCAGGACTCCATTTGGGTTCCAATATTATGGCACATGATGTAATTTGAAACAGTCTAAGCTATCAGGACATCCAAATAGGACAGAAAGACAGGGAACTCATGAACAAATTGAACATGAGCCAGCTAGCTATGTGTCTTTGCCACAAAGACGGCTAGCAGTATCTTGGGATGCTTTAGGCAAAGTATTGCTAGCAGGTTGATGGAGGTGATCCTTCCCCTCTTATCAGCATTGGTGAGTCTACACTTGGAGTGCTCTGTCCATTTCTGGGCTCCTCAGTACAAGAGAGACAGGGACATCCTGGAGAGAGTCCAGCTAAGGGCCACCAAGATGATAATGGATTGGAGCACCTCTCCTGTGTGGTCAGGATGATGGAGCTGTTACTGTTCAGCCTGGAGAAGAGAAGGCTCAGGGGGGTGGCTCATCAATGTATACAAAAATCTGAAGACAAAAGATGAAGCCAGCCTCTTTTCAGAGGTACCCAGTGCCAGGACAAGAGGCAAGGAGTACAAACTGGAACACAGCAGGTTCCATCTAACCATCAGGAAACACTATGTGGGTGACTGAGCACTGGTACGTCTTGCGCAGAGAGGTTATGCAGTCTCCATTCTTGGAGACACTTAGAATTTGTTTGGATGTGGTTCTGAGCAGCATTCTAAAGGTGCAGCCTTGCTTGAGCAGTGTTCTTGGACCAGATGACCCCAGAGGTTGCTTACAACTTCAGCCATTCTCCAATTCTGTGATCTCTGACTCCTGGAATAAATGCTCTTGGAGCTTTAGATTTACACTTTCTATTAGAGAAAGTTAGACACCTCATTTACATTAAAACACTGATGAGGTAAACTGTCACAGATCTATATTTAGACACTAGATGCACTACTACCATTGGAGATACTTAAAATGTCTGAGAAGACCCTAAAAAAACATTCCTGAAAGACACAGATATCCTATACATATTATTTCATATCTATCAACCAAACTAGGATATTTAGGATACTCTAGAGTTTCTCAAGTAGCGCTGCAGGAAGCTGAATGCCATTTCTTAATGCTGAGATGAATACTAGACTTAATAAGTTTAAACACTTTGAGGGCAAAACAGTGTTATAAAGCAGGCACCTTGGGATACTCAAGAGAGTTAGTGTCCAGTCTTACTCCAAATTTCAGTAAGCTTTTGGGGTCAGTGTTCTACAACAGTGAATTTCAAAAGTTAACTATATTTTGCTCAGAATAGTGTTTCTTTCCTGCAGAGGTAAGATAGTGTAGTAGCTGGTACACAAAACTTGTATTGGAAGCAGCGCTCTATTTCAGGAACCTCTTCAGACAGGTCATTTATTCAATTTCTGTATGAGTCTCTCCAACAGTAACACAGGCATAGCAATGCTTACTCATTTCACAGAGTCACTTGATACTTTTTCTGTAAAAATACTTCTGCATGTTCTTACTTTAAATCCCCAATGGGATATCCATGGGCTTAAAGTTAAACATGTTACTAAATCATCATAGACGGACTCTCAATTCACCTTTTTATAAAAATAATAATTTTATGTACTCTAAAAGAAGTTGCAGAAATTTGAAATAGACTTTACAGTGCATATCATTATTATAATATAAATTCAAGTAAAGTCGAAGACAAAAATAGCCCTTTAGCCTTTTTCAGTTTACCTTGAAAACTGTTTTGCACTACTTGTTAAACAGAGGCACTGCTTTCTTCTGTACAGTGCTCCATGCAGTAGATTGTTATCCCCTAAACTGAAGGCTGTGAAGGTTTGCAAATTGTCCAGCATAGGCCATGGACTGTCAGGTTAGCATAAGAAACACTTATGCTTAAAAAATTATGTTATTGTTCATAACCTCATAAGATAGCAAGAAAAGAGATGATCAAAAAGCCAGGGGAGAGTCACATTTTTAAAAATGTCAGAGAAATATTTCTTATTTTTTACCAGAACAGTAAAGCATTTTTAAATAATTCCCTGTAAACTGTTGAGAAATAGTCTGTTTAGTACACATTTTCCTCTAAGATGGATGTGGTCAAGTCCCTTAAAAATCAATCCAGTGCCATAAAACATAGTGTTTATATAATAGTTTCTAATTAGAAAATAAACTTTTCTATATGGAATAGCAAATTTATACTTTCAATCAAATAGTAAAGCAATACTGAGATACAGGAATTTGTACAGCATAGAGAAAAGAACAGCCACAAACATATAGAGCTAAGCTATTGAAACTGTTATTAAAAATGTGGATATACTTTTGAAGTACCTTCAATAATCAAAACTAGATTATAGTTATAATACTTTAAACAAATACAAAACAAACAAACAAACAAAACAACAACAAAAAAAAACCTGTATAAATTCAAGCACGTATCTTGGCTATCATATACATTGCTTTCATAACATATTAATAGGAATATTAAATATTCAAATGCTGCGCATACATCTCATGGAGGCCTGAGTTGTTTTCTACTTGTTTGTGATGTGTTGATAGGGTTCTGAAAAGCTATCAGAAAGTTATGAGGCAGATTTTATCTTTTTTTTTTTTTTTTTTTTAATGTGTCGGATAGAATTACCACACAAGAGCAATTTCAAAGAAGTCACATACACTGATACCTTCGCATGAAACAACAAACATTGATGCCCCTTGTCTGTGTTTTGGTATTCAAGCCTCTGGCAAGAAAATAAAGGAACAGCTTAGAACATAGAAAACTACAAGTACTAAAAAGATGAGAAGTTATGCATATAGAGAAATATTACTTTATTAGTGACATCTGAACCCCCACTGTTAAGAAACGGTAAAGATGTTGGATAGTTTTTAGTGCTTTCAAGGGATGCAAAATAAACTGAGTAAAAATAGAGAACATTAGATAATAAATGTTCTCTGAATTAAATACATTCTGTCTCTAACCAAACTTCAAAAGGAATGTCTAAAATGTGTGGTAAATTATCTAATGATTTAGAAAAAAGAAATGTGTAGAAGAGCTGGCTATTACTACTAAGTGAATTATTTGTGATATTAAAGAGATTGATGTACTTACAATTCCGTAGGTGACAAATAAATGGTAAAAAAAATATCAGTGACTGAATAATAGAAATATTTTGTTGTTAAGACCAAAAAAGAACAGAAAGAGAAGCAAAACAGAATCACAAATAAATACTCTTCTCAATAATACTATGGAAAAAGATTAAAAGAAAGAAAAAAAAAAGTCCCCAAAACTTGAATCCTATGCTGATACAAGAAAAGGCTGACAAAGAATGACATTATTACTTGAGTGTATTGCTTTGTGGAATCAATAAAGTTATGATCCTGATTCAAAAATTTGTAAGAAAACAAAGCCAAAAACCATGGTGGTTTTCCAACTCCTCATTACATACTGTTGTTATGTTTTGAAGAGGTTGTTTGTGTTATTTAACAGACTGTCAATGCTATATTGCTATCATTTACAAGTTAACAAATGCTCTGTAATGTAAACTGGGCACAGCATTCGTCAGCCCACAAGCCAGCTGCATTTTCTTTCCTTAGTTTGTTTAGTATCTGTGGAGCACTGAGAAACTCAACAATATTTGTTCTCATTTCTACTAACAACCTCTCAGTTTCCAACTGGATTAAAGTTAACATTCTGTTTTCAATGGTGAAAGATACAAACAAATATTTGTACATATATTTTAAATATAATCTCTGATCAAGATAAGAAACCATTTAAATCATATTGAGATCTCTGTCTGTAGCAGAACTGACCCTAAATTTCAGCTGAACACCAGCTTCACCATGTCATCACAACATGAGTTAACTGAACAGCAGTAATGTAAAGACTGTTTGTGTGTTGCTTACATGTAACTGAGGGAAGCCTTGGTGATTTAAAACTCATAGAAATCCTACCAATTTCAGTATATTAAATGATTTCATTACCTTTTGTGTGCAAAAATAAAAAAATAACATGTTAACATATTTTTTCTTTATTTAATTCTTAGATAGATTAGTATCTCTAGGGCTAAAACATAATATTATTATTTATCTTGACAAACTTTGAACCCAGTGTAATAAATGGGGTACTTTGAAGTATGGGATAGTTCATGTCGATGTGCACGTGGTGGTATCTTATTCTTATAAATTATGGAATAATATGGGGGGGGATGAAATATTCATTTATGATAATGATGACAAAATATATTACTACAGCCTAAAATGACTCCCCCTCAAGAGATAAATTATGAACTGCTATGTAACTCTGATGCTGATATGTTAAAGAACTGATACTCATGAGAATTTTAATACAGCATATTTAGCAAATAATATTCCAGGGCCCTGAGGCTGTATATGAGAAAGTCCATTTACCCATCCTGAACCCTGATGAGTTCTCTGGGCCTCTATTCAGGCAGCACACAACATATTACTAAATTATTTTTATTTTCTTCCTGAATACAATTTGCAGCATTGTGTCACAACTGCATATTATGTTACAAAAAATAGAGATTAAATTTTGGATTTGGAGGTGAATTAATAGAAGGAAACTGAGACCTTATGAGTGGAACATGGTGCATCTCCACTTGGGATCTATTTGAAATCATTGAGATAACAGCAATTTGGCAGTAGTACATTTGAGCACTCCTATGATATAAATAAAAATTGTGGTTAAATAATACTTATGCTTTTCTAGACCTATATTTTTGTTCTGAGTAGATATTCTCAAAAACTGCATTCAATTTTTGCTTATCTATATCTAACTGTTAAAATGTGTATGAAAATGCAGACACTTTTTATAGATACGTGTTCATCATTTAAATTAACTCTAAGTATGGATTGGATTGGGGGGGAGGGGAAGGGGAGCAGGGGGAACAATAGGAAAAATCAATTCCTCTGTCTTACTTCTTACTTGCTAAACAGAAAAAATGCTATTGCTGCAGCAACCACATTCAACAGCTAATACCAAGAACACTGCATAACAATTTCATATTATTAGGTGATTGGATGAAGTTTAGTAGATAAATGTTTTATTTGTGTATTCTAGAGCATATCTGCTACTTTTATACATTAAAACTAGGAAGAAGATAAACAGTAAATGTCTCAGACTAATCACCAACTTCTTTTATGAATAGAAAGTCTTTTAGTAATATTTATAGTTTAGAAGCTAGAACCTTATAAATATTGAATTGACTTTCATCTGCATATGTTCCAGTTAACAATAGACAAATAGACAAATATATATAACAAATATCTATAACAAATAGAAGTATGTCATTAGTCGTGCAATATTTCATACAGAGTCCACAAGGTCTGTTTCATGCTATGACCTACTAAATAATGTGTTGCAAAACATCTAAACACACATTCACATGACAGATTGTTCTGCTGATCCATGGCAACATATTACATCCCACATAGTGAACTTTTGAACAATTCTAATTCATCATGGGGGACAGAATGTCTTAACTTCCTGTTTAAGAAAATATAGACCATTAATATACAAGTTCAAAGAGAACACTCTCAATTTGTAGTGTTCACTCTCTTAGAAAACTGCACTGTAAGACATGCTTTTAAAATGACTTTTAAAGTGTTTTTTTTTTCTTTCTCAATAACACATTAAGAACTCTGAAATAAAACCTTTTCAACTATTATTATTTATTTGCTATGAAAACTGCACTAGTAAATGTGTAAATCTATGTGATGGATAAGAAGGATGAAAAATGAACTATTAAAGCTTCTATGGAAACACATTCTAAACTTTACCATTTATCTTGGTCTTTACAAGAACAGAGATGTACATTAGGAGTTAAAACCCTTCTAGAAGTTCTATTTGTTATTGACTGTGTATGTGAATTACTTTATCCAGTTAGCATTTCCAGTCTCATATAGTCAAATTAAGTTACAATAAGTTACATTGTTTGACTCTTGAAGGAGGGTGATATAAGAAAATTTAAGATAATTTCACACAGTATCACAGATTTCTAGGTTGGAAGAGACCTCAAGATCATCGAGTCCAACCTCCGACCTAACACTAAGTACTCCACTAAACCATATCGCTAAGCTCTACATCTAAACGTCTTTTAAAGACCTCCAGGGATGGTGACTCCACCACCTCCCTGGGCAGCCCGTTCCAATGCTTAATAACCCTTTCGGTAAAGAAGTACTTCCTAACATCCAACCTAAAACTCCCCTGCTGCAACTTTCTCCCATTCCCCCTCGTCCTGTCACCAGGCACGTAGGAGAACAGACCAACCCCCACCTCTCTACAGCCTCCTTTAAGGTAACTGTAGAGAGCGATAAGGTCGCCCCTGAGCCTCCTCTTCTCCAGGCTGAACAAGCCCAGCTCCCTCAGCCGCTCCTCGTAAGACTTGTTCTCCAGACCCCTCAACAGCTTGGTCGCCCTTCTCTGGACTCGCTCGAGCACGTCCATGTCCTTCCTGTAGCGAGGGGCCCAAAACTGAACACAGTACTCAAGGTGCGGCCTCACCAGAGCCGAGTACAGGGGCACAATCACTTCCCTAGACCTGCTGGCCACACTGCTTCTTATACAAGCCAGGATGCTGTTGGCCTTCTTGGCCACCTGGGCACACTGCTGGCTCATATTCAGCTGACTATCAACCAATACTCCCAGGTCCTTCTCGGCCAGGCAGCTTTCCAGCCACTCATCTCCCAGCCTGTAGCTCTGCTTGGGGTTGTTGCGCCCCAGGTGCAGGACCCGGCACTTGGCCTTGTTGAACTTCATACAGTTGACCTCAGCCCATCGCTCCAGCCTATCCAGATCCTCCTGCAGAGCCTTCCTTCCCTCGAGCAGATAGACACATGCACTTAGCTTGGTGTCATCTGCAAACTTACTGAGGGTGCACTGGATGCCCTCATCCAGATCATCGATAAAGATATTAAAGAGGACCGGCCCCAGTACCGAGCCCTGGGGGACACCACTAGTGACCAGCCTAATTTGTAATGTTATAAAGTATTATTATCAGCTTAATTCTAACTCACACAAAAATTTCCATGACTGTAATACATCTTTTTAGCATCAAGGTTGCTAACTATGACTTACATCTAGAAAATAACTACGCATGCAAATAACTTTATCTTACTAATTTCATGGGGAATAAACGATAGTAAAGTTATCCACATTAATGATGACTATCCCTTTCCCTTTTATATTATTGGTTCATTTAGATTAATTTCCAATAGAAAATTAGAGCACTAAAACAGAAGTTTCAAAATACCATTCTAAAAATTGCTTTAAATTATTGCTATTTCTCACACAGGATAAATAGCATCTACTAATTGAAGACAAAGGTAATTTGTAAGGTATGACAGTTTAACTAAGCATATTTCAAGACAGAATGACTACTTGATGGACACATCAAGACAAAATAATGAAATGGAAAATAATGAAATGGTTTTACCTTGAATAATTAAACACACTATTTCCCTTTGAAAATCTCAGGAAACACCTTTCCCCCCATCCTCCTGGTAGGTTTTTTTGGGAACTTTATCATAACAAGTGGAGTTTCTGTGTGGCAACAGAGCAAGCAAGAGCTTAAGTGAAAACCCTTGATCCTCATCATCACTTTTAAATCCACATTTGTAGCTGATCTCCACAAATTTTTCTCCATTTTCTGACAGAAGCTCCAACAGTTCTATGGCACTGTCACTCATGGTCTAGGCTGTCTGAGACAAAATTGTGTGTGTGTGTATGTGCATGCATGCATGCATTTTTCCCTCCCTAGTGAATATGAAATTTATGAAGGGACAAAGGATATGTTTAAATAAGACTGAATTGAAAGTCATCTTGCTCAATCTAACGAGTCTGGTTTAATATCAAACATGAGAATACCAGAGAATAAACTAAGTTTATCTGTAGAGCTCTTTCAAGTGTAGTTTGTGAAATCCAAAATAAGAGACACTGAAGCAACACTAGTCTTGTCAGGAGGCAGAAAGCACAGCTGTACGCAACCCAACCACTTAGTGTGACTTCTCTGATATACCAAGAGAATTTAACTGCTTCTATATCAAGTTTTGCTTCCTTGGCTCCCCCCCTAGTACCCAGCCACTCTTTTCTCGTGAAGCTCCAGTGATGCTATTTTTTCTACAAAACAATGTGGAAGGAGTACAAGGTGGAATTCAGACAGAGATTATTAGCAGCAAGAATACATGGAAGATGTTATTTTATTTTATATCTGTAAATTCTTCATTAGACTTAATGGATCAATTTGCAAAACCCATTTGTTCATGCATTTCTATCCTTTGTTCGAGAGTTTACTGTACATTCTTCAGTATCCAGCTATTTCTATTCCTACTGTTCATTTAAATATTAAAAAGATATTCAACTGCAGAAGCTGCTCAAGTACCTGATTTAATTACAGAAATTCAGAGCTTAGAATGAAGCTTATCATGCTAAGCATGTATGACCCCACTTCAAGTATTAAACTGGTCTCAAAACAATGATCATCCTTTGTTATAATATTGAGATTTAACTAGATGAGATATGGGGCCCAAGTCTGATCCCATTAAAAACACTGGTATTTCATTCTTAGTAGGATTTGAATATAATTATCATTGTTTTCATTTTTTCATAAAACTTGCCTATCTTTTTCTTCAATCCCTTCATGTGGTTATTTCTATTTCAATGAATATGTCAGAGCAATTAATTTAAAAGAATCAAAGAAAAATAGAGAAAAGCCCTGGTCTTGCTCATTTCAGTACTCTTCAAAGTGAAGTGGCTAAATATCTCAGGAGGGATTTCTGGGATATGCTTGGACATGAATTAGCATCATACATTGCTAGTAGAATCTGAAATAAAGAAGACTCCTGAGAACCAGGCAACTTAGACCTAGACCTGCCAAAATTACATCTCCCATTTAAAAAATCTACTTGCGTGTGCTGCAGGCATAGCCAGGACTTCATTATGTAGCAGAAACAGAGAGAAGTATCACCTTTTACAAGCTTATTAATACTCTTAAATATCTTGTTTAAATAATTATTCATTAAGGAAATTTTCTTCTGTTTGAAATCATTTATTTCTTGAAAGTCAGAAAACAGATACTCTGAAAGAGTACTAAGGGCTTAGTTAATAGGCTGCATTTTTTAAACACGTTCATTGGGATTTATACATCTTGGCTAATCCGTCTTTCTATATCATTTTAAAGAGTAAAAATTTGTGAAAGGACTGAAACTGTCCAATTTCATTGCTATACTCTTAAAATTAAAAGTTGCAGCCAATAATATCTATTCCTGTCTTTAGTGAAGTCCTGATCTTGTAAACAATTCACTGTAAGCAGAATGCTGGATAACCTGAGTCCCACTGAAAACAATCTTCTGCATGTGTACAGTCTGGGGTCAGCTGAAAGACTGGGACGGCCCACCAAAAAAAAGCACATTGGTAAACACAGTGCTGACAGTGCGTACATGGCTTTTACAGAGTGACGAATAGTCATACTGCTTCTGGTGCACATGCAATACTGCACGTGATAGCGATAGAACCAGATGCTATTACTATTATTATACAACATTTTAATATATAATAGCATTGTAAGTATAATAACATTATCATTCTTTCATTCATTATTTAGTCATGTAACTCAGTGTCATCCCACATGCTTGACGTTGATCTTAAGCTTGAAGAAGTTTAAATCCCTTTGTAAATTCTTCAGATTGAATTAGATATACTTTTCCTGGAAAACTAGTTTTTCTACTTTAAATTAAAATCCCACTTAAGTTTCATGAATTCCTTAATGATTAATAATTGGAAAGGAAACTTATGTTTGTATGTTGGGAACAAGCTTTTATTCAGAGTACTGAAATAGCTATTTTGGAGATATGGAAGCAAGCAATCATAAAACCTCAAAAATCATACAATCTTAAACCAAGAGATATATCAGCTCTTGTGAACTTTTAACCAGTGACAATCTGCTCCTTATGCAATCTTATAGGAATGCATCTGTTTGTGAATCAGAGGTTCAAAGGCATGTAAAATTTACCAAAGGCTTTTAAAAGATGAGCCACTTGTCAATTTATGATTAAAAATATTTTATTGTCCTGATGAATTGACTTTAACTGTGGTGGCATTGCACATGGTTACACAGGTCAGGGCATGTAAAAGATTTTGCTTATATACTAATTCATTATTCATTCTTCTTGGAGTGGTTACAAAAGGCTGGTTTTTGGCTTTATTACTCATGCTTTAGAAGATACTAGTTTGTGCAACAGATTTGTTATCATACCAAAGTGAATGAGAAATTCTTCCAGGTATTTATTATTCATGAATTGTAGTAAATAATGTTAATCATATTGGACTTATTTATTTAGTCCCCTTTTAAAAATCAAAGGTACAGAAAGGAAGACTGAACATGAGAGACTGCCAAAGATTTCTTTATTTCTGTTGTCGTTCCTGTAGCTCTGATCTACTTTCAGTAGAGCATAAACTGAATAGAAAATATTTAACCAGATGAGGTTGTATCCTGCAGCAATCATCAATATATATATTTTTTCTAATAATATCATTTTAATAACATCATGGACTTAAAAAAAAAAAAAAAAGTCCCCCAAAGTTTAAAAAGAACTCAAGCACTAATAAACTATGAAAATCTGAAATGACTCTGACTCCTTCAGAAGTAGTGAGTCATGGAAAAAGGCCCTTACAATGTTATGCAGTATATAGTGGTAAAACATTTTTAGTGTTCCTTCTGTACTTTAGTCAGAATTTAACCCTTTAGGATGACAGATTACCTTATTGAAAATCCTAGTCTAGGTCCAGATTGGGTTCTTGAAAGCTGTATCTACTTTAAGAGTTATTATAGACCAAAAAGATGGGGAACTGCAAAGAAAAAAAAATGGTGTAAATGATCTAAAATCCAAATTTATCAATATTAGCTGTAGTACACGCAAGGAAAGGCTGAGATAACTAGGTTTATTCATTCTTGAGGAAAGAAAATTAGGTGAAATCTTATGGCTGATTTGAACTGCTTAGTGGGAGAATAGAGAAAAGACTAAGCCAAATGCTTCTCAAACTTGAATAGTGATAGGGCAGGTGGCAACAAACACAAGATGCAGTATGGGTAATTCTGATTATATGTTAAGGATTTTATTTTATATTTATTTATTTTAAACAAGATAAGTCCTACACTGAAACAGATTGAGCTCTCTTGATATTCACTGCTCAGCTGGACAAGGCACTGAGCAACCTCATCTAAGTTGCTTCCGCACTGAACAGCAGTCTGAACCAGATGACCTTCAGGGGTCCCTTCCAGTGTGTATCATACTATGATATTAATCTGCTCTGAAGGACTGAATAACCATTTATATCCACTGTGCAGTAGGTGTGCTCCTTGAATGCATTTCCTTATTTAGTTTTGTCTGAAAGGAATCCTGTTCATGCATGAAAGACTGCTCCATTGGGCAAACCAAGCAAGAAAAGCAGACATAATTGGAATGATTGTTGCTGCAACATACCCCTGATCTGAATTAAAACACTGATATTTCTGTACCCTGGATGAACCTTGAGGTGAAAGTTGGACATGTCCATCACGTAACCAGATCACAGGCCTGTGGCACCTATAAATTTTGCATGTATTGGTCAGAGTATAATTCATATTAGTATATCTTGGACCTAAATATAAGTGTACTAAAATACTGTAAATAGCAGTAGTATATACTGCCCTCGTGAGGCCCCACTTGGAGTACTGCATCCACTTCTGGGGCCCTCAATACAAGAAAGATGTGGACCTGTTAGAACACGTCCAGAGGAGGGCCGCAAAGATGGTCAGAGGGCTGGAGCACTTCTCGTATGAAGAAAGGTTAAAAGAGCTGGGGCTGTTCAACCTGGAGAAGAGAAGGCTCCAGGAGGAAATTCTTCACTGTTAGGGTAGTGAGGCACTAGAACAGGTTGCCCCAGAGAAGTTGTGGATGACCCATCCCCGGAGGTGTTCAAGGCCAGACTGGATGGGGCCTTGGCCAACCTGATCTAGTGTGTGGTGTCCCTGCCTATGGCAGGGGGGTTGGAACTAGATGATCTTTAAGGCCCCTTCCAACCCAAGCCATTCTATGATTCTGATGATTCTATGATTCTATGATATAACTGTTCTGTAAAACATGTGAAGCCAGAGTCAGAGAACATATTATCATTTGCCATAACTATCTGAGTAATGGGACAACTGAAGGAGCAAATAAATGTATGTATGGTCAAACGAAAGAGTCCCAAGTATTAAAACTTTGCCAGACAAAGGACAAGATGAATACAAGGGAATGAAAATGAGCAGGACATCATTTCAAATACACTAGAATATTGACTGACAAAACCCCAAACGAGGTATGCAGTATCAGGAGTATATGAGACCTCCCTTTTTGGGGGGGTTGGGAATAGCATCAAAAAAACAGGCAAAAGTAAGGAAAAGCAGAAAAGAAATAAGATGATTCTACTTCAGTTATGATGTCTCTCATCACTGAGTCTGATATCCCTGACCTTGGAGATCAAGGACAACCAAGGACTGCAGCCATCAGCAACAACTATGCAGCAACAGCTCTGTCATTGTGTACTCATAGGTAATTTGAGATGTTAAAGGCTAATAATTTCATATACATAGTAATAATTATTAATGGCATAAGAATCCTTATTTCCTTAACTTGTATAATACACACACACATTCAGTTACAACAATCAGTAGAATAGAATGCTACCTTATAATTAATTTTCCTAGGGTTTCTAATTTATTGGAAAAGATTACAAAGAGCTTTAGCAGCAACCTCTACTATGTGTTATTTGTGATAACAAGTCAGAAAAAAAGATTTATGATCATTCAGACTTCTTAGCTAATTATTATGACTTGTGCCAAAGCCCATAATATACACCTACCTTGTCCATGTATACCATGGAGCACATGAATACCACTGCATTTAATAATAAATAATTTCCTATTGAAATTTTATCCCAGTGTGTGAACTTCTAGTAATGCTCAGAAATTCCTAACCTTTCATAAAACGTTATTAGATTCTCATAAAATACCATTGACTTTAGCCTGTGTGAGTTTGTCCCTACAATGGGTTTGTCCTCATTAAGAAGGATTTAATGTATTTTTAGTCCACTTCAAACATCAGAACAGAAAGCTTTTCAGAATCTGCATATAAACCATGGAAATATTTTGCAATCTTTACATGATTGAACAGCTCATTTCAGACAAAAGAAAAAAAATCACATGCAGACAGCTAAATAAGCTAAACATTTACCTAATTAATTCAGATTTTCAGATGAAAAACTAGACCTTCTCTTCAATGAAACTGGAAAGCACCAAACAAAGCAGTAAAAATTATCTAAAAATAAATATCTTTAGGGATCATGGATCATATATGATGACCTTTAAAACCTAAAAGATGATTTATGCCTTAAGATATTTTCAGTAATGCTTTGAGCATGATTTCTGCCTTTAGATATACTAACAGTAAGTCATTGAACATGCTCTAGTAAACTTCTGAAACTAAACATGCTTTGTTGTGCCTCAGCATCATAAGTAATCATAGCTTTCATCAGTTTAACAGAGGGGAGTCATCACTTACAAAAAGGAAACAAGATGACAGTGGGGGGCAAATACTACCTTTTATTTTACAAATCACTACTAACATTGTGGAATTTTTGTTCCAGAATTGGGGGGGTTAAATCTTATAGACAGCAGACTGAGTAAACAGCATTATCTAATACTGTATTCGTTCATATGTGTGAGAGAAGCAGGGAGATCAGAAAAAATGGAAGAACAAGTGCACCGGGAGCTTCACCGCCATCTCGTTCTTTCATTTACTGAGTTCTCATATTGTATTTCAAGCCCCTGACAAGTTTTTTTTTTATTATTTTTTATTTTTTGTAAATGCTATTATGTTGGTGAATATAACCCAATTTGAATATAAAAACCTGTTTGAATCTTATCAGTCATGTTTAAATTGATTATTGAGAAAGACATTTGGGGGGAATTATTTATATAAAATGATGCATACACAACAAAATGTTTGAATAAATGTGTTTTAACACAGCTTGATAAATAATTGTAGAAGTCTTGCTCTCTGTAATCTGAATCTGTCTGGTCCACATAATTTAGGTGTTTTGCTCTTGGTAATCTGAATTGAGGTTAAGTCAAAAAAATTACAAAAAATTGGATGCGTATTTTTGATGCATATTCAAGGTGGACAAGTATTATGTAACATTTTAACTGTGTTTATGTCTCAATTTTGAAAAACATTTAAAAACACAGAAATAGGTGGCCTGGACGACATCAAATAACCATCTAGGTCAGTACTCTGTGAGAAATATCCCAATAATTTCCTAAGACAGGGTCTCTTGTGAAACTAATTTATTCACAATTGAAATGGTGGGCATCCTGCATGCAGGAGTGTGCAGCAGAAGCGTAGCATAGCCCTATACCCTCTATTATCCAACACTTGATTCCTCACATTTCCTCATTGTCTGAGTACTACAAGTTCACAGCCTACCTGGTTCTTGTTACTATGCCCTGAATGGACAGTTCTATTTGACCAAACTTTAATTTCTCTCTCTCTCTCTTTTTTTTTTTTTTTTTTTTTAACTGGAGGGGCCCATGATTTCATAGCTTCTTGTTCTTGCTGATTCCACTCTGCAACTGCTTGTCTTGTTTTTCTTAGCCATCCTCCTTATTTTGAGACAGTGAAACCTTCTACTGTCTTTTTTTTCATTTGATATCTACTACTTGTTTAAATTAATTGAGCAATTTATCTCTACACACTTCTTCCATGACATTCATAACTTTATTCCCTCATAGTCTTCTTTTTCCATGCTCAGAACTCTTAGTCTACTAAATTATTCCTTCTGCAAAAGCTATTACACATTATGATCATTTTTGTTAACCTTTTTATACTTCTGATAAATCATTTTTGACATGTAAGATCAGAATTGAACCTATCACCCATCCAAGACAATACAGAGAGTTTTTGAGGGCATACACCGATGTGTAGGGCTGCATATATGTATATATGTATATATATATGTATATATATTGCCTACACAGCTAAGGACTAACCACATTAAATAAAAAGACCTGTTAAGGATCAGAAGAGCAATGGTTGCCACAGCAAGTGAAGAAACTGAATCTGTGAAGAACAGAGTGCACTGACTCCATCTGGGCCCTCGTCTAGAAGTCTACAGGAGGAACCCCCATTATGGGACTGGATACTCCAATAGCTGGCCAAATTAGCTACCTCAACTCTCTATATATTTTTTTGAGTTGGTTGATATAAACACACAGGCACCTCTCTAGCTCTAAACAGACGTGCTTTTATTTAGGGGTAGCTGTGTGTCTGTGTGTCTGTGCACATGCACTCACATGCTCACATAATGCACATAGCAAGAAAAACAGTTTGGCAAATTAATTATAAAAGAATAATATTACGGAATTTTAAAATATGTGGTATAAAAGCTCCTGAAAAAATACAAAATAGCCAACTGAATTTTCAGTGCAGCAAAATAAGTATCTATAAATGTTAGATGGCTTCAGTTGCTTTTTGAAACTGCAAAAGGTTTTTTATCACCACTATATTCTACCAAGCAGCATTTTATATGTTTCACAATGGTCAGCAGTGGATAGGAATCAGTATCATTCTAAAGCAGGAATCAAAACAGACAATTTTTTTTTTTTCCTCCCCTTTGTCTCATGACCGTAACTTACCGCCTTTTCTCCCTCTGGTTTTATGAATACTGCAATCTTGGCTGAAGAGAGACATAACTTCAGCAGGAAAATATTTCTTTCCAATATGTACTATGGCATGGTGGATATTGTGTATTCACTTTTCTAACTGATGGGCAAATGCTTTAATCATGAGCCTATTATGCAAAAAAGTGGCCATTTCTACTTTTAATGAGTTTCAATGCAATCATATTTGCGTTCATCATTCTTGGAGTAAGACTAGTGATTCAGGCTACTCTGGTGATGCAATCAATGTCTAAGAAAGTCTCTGACTAAATTTAGATTGTAATTGAGCTCAAGAGCAAGATAGGTTCCTCAGGAAAAAAAAAAAAAACGTAAAAGAAAAGGAGAGGAAAAAAAAGAAGCAATAATATGCATCTTTAGTGGTACTGAAGAACACTTTCACTTACCAAAGGAAAGGTCTCTTGATTTTTGAATGCTTTTATTGTTTGTTAAGAAGACTGAATTTCTGCGAGAGCCCTTGGGATCTCAGTTCTGCCTACATTCCAAAATGAGAGAAATACAGGACATTTGGATTTATCCCTCTTATTTAAATGTAAATGCTCAGACTAAAATTTGATATTTTTAATACTCCTTTGCTACATGAACTTCAAGCTTTATGCTAATTAAATTAACCTTTGTCTTTTTAATTAAATGTTATTAAAGGTTTTTTAAATCCCTGCAAACTTCAGTAGGAAAGAGTAAAATGACAATGTGCAATCTAAAATAATCAGTGGATTATTTGGAATGATGCAGGAATAATAAAGAAGTTCAAATAGATTTTTCAAAGTGAAAAGACCTGCCAATAATGTGGTAAAATTTTCAGTGCCTTGAAAGATTTTATTTAAGTTTATCTAAGAGCTGACTCTACATCTGTGAAGTACTCACACTGAAAGTAACATCAGGAAATAGTTTGTAGAAATATTAAAAGAAAAAAAATATATACATATAAATAAATCAGATGCAAAATGCCTTGCTTTTAAAACATTTATTTGTTAGTTTCCCATATGCAGAAGGTCTATTGAGACTGCAGACTTTCTAAAGGATTGATTATTCTTCTGCATTCCTGTAATACCGAGGAAGACGAAGGGTTTTCCTCTTGGTAGGAGGTTCTAAGAGATTCCTTAACAAAACAGAGGACATACAGTAAAAAGTAGATAAATTCAAAAGTAAATACATCTAATAATTTAACTGTTGCATATAACTTGCACTTCTAATTTAATTATTGGTATAAACAGTTAACGTGGTATCAGCTTGCAAAATTTCCACATGAAGGCTTAGAACCTTCTCAGAAGAATTATAGGACTTTCTCCATTAAGCCAAAATCTGATATCTGATATATATATCTGATTTGCATTCTGCATATCCTGTTAACGAAGGCAAGATTAATAGAGCTATATATGAAGAGTAAATGCGTATTAAATTTGTCCTATTGTTTAATATTCAATATGAAAAGGTAAGAACTTTGAGTATTTAAATAAATTGGTTTCATTATACCTTTGCACAAAATGAATGATCTTAATGAATCTACCAGTGGTAATTCTTACTTGCTTGCCTTCAGATAATGAAAAGTATTCATGTATCCAGACTTACCTGTCAAAAGGTGAAGCTGCAATGTAACAGTGAATTTGGCCTCTGAGGAGAGTCATATCATATCATATCATATCAATTTAATATCTAGTTTTGATTCTGGAGAACAAGTTTCCAGAATTCCATTAGCTGTCGTTACAGGGACCTAATGACTTTAGACTATCCTTTCCCATCTTCTCTTAGAATCAGAAACTAATCATCACATACCCATTTATCTTTCTTGCTGTTAATGTCATTTCTTTTTTCATTCCTGTTTCTGCTCACCTCTTTCATCCCTTTCTCCAAGCCTGTTTTCCCTCTAAAGCAGTACTCATTACCTCCCCTTAGATGTTGTTAGTGTCCCACTATTTCTTTTTTACTGTCATCTGTGCCTTCAAGTTTTCCATTTTCTATAATAATGTAAAACACCTTAAAATATAGCAAAAAGGCATGTTAAATCATCGGATCCTATTTTGTTTCTTCTCATGGATGCTTTCAACAATGTGAACTCAAAGTTTATGTGGAGAAAGGCTTTATTACGAAGAAAGTAACTCTTAAACTTTGTTTGAAAAACTGGGTTAAACACTATCCTAAAGTTGAAAACAAACTTCACCATGAATACATCACGGCATTGAGGAACTACATCATTTCTACTTCATCTTTATTTCTACATGGAAAGGACAACCTCTGTTTCTTCTGGCACAGCAACAAGCTAGTGATACTGTGAAATAAACAAATCTATCTCTTTCTTTCTTCAATTGACATTTTTGTATGTCTCAGAGCAAATATATATATATATATACAATACATTTTTCCAAGTCTAAAGAAAAACAAACAAAAAAACTTGTTCAAATGGTAGAAAACATCATCAAACACATTGTTACATAATCTGGCTGATGAACAGAGCATACCCTCAGCAAGTCTGCAGGTGATGAAAATAGGAGAAGTGCCTGATAATGCCAGATGGTTGTGGTGCCATCTGTAGCAGAGCCTCAACAGACTAGACAAATAGTCTGACAGGAACCTCATGGAGGTCAATAAGGGGAAGTGAAAATCCTGTAGCTGTCTAGGGAAGGACAACAGGACAACTCCATGTACCAACATTTTCCCAGGTGATAAGTGACAGGATGTCAGGAAACAGCCTCAGTTTGAGTCAGGGGAGGGTTAGATTAAATGCTGGGAAGAATTTCTTCACAGAAAGAGTGGTTAGGGATTAGAACAGGGAAGTAGCAGAATCCAGGGAAGTGGTAGAGTCACCATCCTTGGAAGTATTTAAAAGACGTGTGGATGTGGTACTTAGGGACATTGCTTAGTAGTGAACTTTTAGTGTTACACGATGGTTGGACTCAATTTTACAGGTCTTTTCCAAACTAAATGATTCTATGATTCTATGCACCACATTGGGGCCACTCAATTGGAAAGCATCTTTGCAGAAAAGGAACTGCAGGTCCTGGTGGACACCAAGTTGAAAAGGAATCAGCAATGTGCCCTTATCACAAAGAAGGTTAACAGTAGCCCTGGCTGCATTAGGCAAAGTACTGCCAGTAGGTCGATGGGAGGTGATCCTCTATTCAGTGCTGTTGAGGCCATACCTAGAGTGCTGTGTCCCGTTCTGGGCTCCCCAGTACAGGAGACATGAACATACTAGAGATAGTCCAGCCAAAGGCCACTAAGATGATCAAGTGATTGGAACCCTTCTCCTATGAGGAGACACTGAGAAAGTTAGGACTGTTTAGCCTGGAGGAGGCTCAGAGAGGATCTTATCACTGTCTGTAAATATCTGAAAGGAGGACACAATGAAGATGGAGCCAGACTCTTTTCAGAGGTGCCCAGTGCCAGGACCAGAGGCAATGGGTACAAACTAGAACATAGGAGGTTCTAAACACCAGGAAACACTGTTTTACTATGTGAGTGACTGAGCACTGGCACACGTTGCCCAGAAAGATCACATAGCCTCCCTCCCTCCCTGGAGACACTCATAAGCCATCAGAACTTGGTCCTGGGCAACTAGCTTAATGTATCCCTGCTTGAGCAGGAGATTGGACCAGATGACCTCTACAGGTCCTTTCCAACCTCAGCCACTCTGTGATTCTATGAGCCCCTTACAGCAAGTATAAACGTAAGGAATACTATGTACTCTGGTGTCATAATGCAGTAGCTTTTTCCATCTTTAAACTTTACACACATATTTTCACATTTGCTATATTTACAACTTTACTGTTGGTTTCATTAAAATAAAATAAAACCTTTCCTTTCACATAATACCACTTTGAGAACATACCTTAAGATACCAGACCGTAAGAAATACACCAATACACTCAGAGTCACTGTGACGATCAGCTCTGGTGCTGACACAGCCCACAGCAGAGTGTTTCATCACATCAATCATGGGGGTTCTGCTGCAGTGCAGACCTCAGACAGCAGGAAGTGCTTACACCTTACTGTTGTGAATAGGCAGCATGTCTGTCTGCAAAAGGTGTACCCAGGTGGAGGACCTCTGGCACCAGGTAGATGAGCTACAGGAGGCAGTGAGAAGGCTGCACACCATCAGGAAGGCTGAGAAGGAATTAGATAGCTGGTTGCAAGTGCAGTCCATAGTGGACCCACAGCCAAACAGCCAAAAATGTTGAACACAGAAGTGAGGAATGTCAATAACGGAGAAGAATGAAAGCTTGCAACAGCAAGGACCAGCAGAAGGAAAAGACTTCTCACGAAATCTGAGGTACCCTTGCAGAACTGTTTCACTGCTCTGCAGGCTGAAGAGGAAGGATGTTAGTGTAGATGTTACATGTTTGTGTAGACTCTGGCCTCAACTTAGCCAGCCTGATCTGCATCTCATGTAACAACTAGCTGTGGTGGTTTTGCTCAGCTAGGCAGCTGAGATCCACAACTGCTTTCTCACTTCCCCTCCTCAAATGGAAACAGGGAAAAAATACAATGGAAAGGGCTCAAGGGTTGAGATAAGTCATAGGGATCCTCACAGACAAAACAGACTCAGCGCAGGGAGATTAATAAAATTGCTTATTTATTACTAACAGTCTAGAGCAGTGAGAAACAAACAAGCACTAAAACTAAAAAACACCTTCCTCCTATCAACTGTCTTCGACCTCCTCCCCCGAGAGGTGCAGGGGAATGGGGAATGGGGGCTGCAGTCAGTCCCTGAAGCTTCATCTTTGCCGCCCCTTCATGGTCACTCTCTGCCCCTGCTCCATGTGGGGTCCCTCCCATGGGTTGTCGTCCTTCCTGAACTGATCCTGCGGGGGCTTCCCACAGGCAGCAGCTCTTCAAGAACCGATCCAACATGGGTCCTTAGCACAGGGTCCATCTGTCAGGAGCAAACTGCTCCAGCACGGGTCCCCCCACGGGTGGCAGCTCCCCCCAGACCCCCTGCTCCTGCGTGGGCTCCTCTCCACAGGCTGCAGCTCCGGCCCGGGGCCTGCTCCTGCGGGGGCTCTCCATGGGCCGCAAGCTCCTTCAGGCCACATCCACCTGCTGCACCGGGGGCTCCTCCATGGGCTGCAGCATGGAGATCTGCTCCGTGTGGATCCATGGAGATCTCCTCCATGGGCTGCAGGGGGACAGCCTGCTCCACCAGGTGCCTCTCCACAGGCCGCAGGGGAACTTCTGCTGTGGTGCCTGGAGCACCTCCTGCCCTCCTTCTGCACTGACCTTGGGGGCTGCAGGGATGTTTCTCACTCTTCTCTCTTCCAGCTGCTTTTGCACAGCATTTGCACAGCCTCTAAAAGGCTCTGCAACACAGGTGGTCTTTCCTTTGATCCTACTGGTCCAAAAAAAAAAAATGTAATTGAAAAGACCAGTGAAATACAACAGATCAATACATGGTTGCAGTACTAGTATCACAGCTAGTGATTTGGCTTTTTGTACTGTGGAACTCTCTTTGAGAAACCAGGTCTACTGTGGACTGATAGAGTCCCTCTGCCAGAAGAAGGGAAAAGCATCTTCAGCTACAGGCTTCTTTTTTTCTGCTTGAGTTTGGCCAGAAGCTCCTTGTTTATTCATGCAGGCCTCCTGGCATTGTTGCCTGACTTCCTCTTTGTTGGGATGCATTACTCCATAGTTCGGATATTAACCAGCTTTTTTGGGTCCTCTTCCCTCCACAGCTTTATCACACAGTACTCTACCAAGCAGATCCCTGAAGACGCAAAAGTCTTCACTCCTGAAGTCTAGGGTAGCGAGCTTACTGTGCTTCCTCCTCGCTGCCCTAAGGATCCCAAGCTGCACCATTTCATGGTCACTGCATGCAGCCAAGGCTGCCCTTAAGCTTCACATTCCCCACCAGCTCCTCTTTGGTGCTGAGAATGAGGCATAGCATTTCTCCTTGTTGGCTCCTCTATGTCTTGGAGAAGGAAGTTATCATCAATGCATTCCAGGAACCTACTGGATTGCCTGTGTCTTGTTCTGCTGTCCTTCCAACAGATATCGGGGTGGCTGAAGACCACCATGAGAACTAGTCCTTGTGAATGTAAGGCTGCTTCTATCTGTCTATAAAGGGCTTCATCTGCTTGATCTTCTTGATCAGGTGGCCTGTAACAGACTCCCACTATAAGTCACCTGTCCCTTCCTTCCCTTTAATGCTGATCCATTATCACTCTGTCAGCTCCTCAATTATATTTGTCAGCTTCTTCTATCAATTATAAATACCAAAGTACATGATTTGACCGCCTTTGTTCATTCATGAGAGATTTCTAAAGAGGAAGCAAACTTAAAACAAACAATAAACAACAACAAAAACAACACTTTTTGTTTGGTTGGTTTTAATTATTTTTTAATTTGGTTTTAATTTGGTTTTAATTAATTTTGCTCTTATAGCAAAATAAATTTATAGCTGTAACATTCTGGTAATAAGTGTAGATTCTAAATATATGTTGCATATACATACATACACACACATCACATACATTCATGAAATGTCCAGTGAATTTTCAATTAAACACTTTCTTGTTTAAAATATATTAAAAAAAATAAAATAAAAAATAAGAAGATAGCATAAAACAGCTTATCTGTGGTTTTAGGAATACAATCTTTTTTTTACAGCTTACTGTCTCTTTTCTACAATTTTAAAGAGACTAATTAAGTGGGTTTCTAATATTTGATAACAGATGCACATTTACCACAGGCGCACAAAATAAAACTGTTAGCATATAGCAAATTTAAACCACAAATTAGGAAACATTAAATCATGTTTATAATTAAACTTATAAACTAGTCTGTCTCTCTTTGCAACTAATCTCTTTGAAGATGATGTCAGGTTATTTTAATATACATACTTATTTGTTACTTAGTTGCAGACCTATAAAGGTAGAAGTAAGGAGCATTATTCTCCTGAGTGCTTTTCTTTTGTCTGACTGTCACTGAATCCACTTTAAGCTACATCACCTGAAAGTGGAACAAGCAATGACTGGAAAACAGTTATTTGGGGGGGGTGTGGGGGGGGTTAAGTTCTTCCTGCAGTTCTGTGAACAACAAATACACTAATATACTTCAGGATGGAAGTATAAGAAAAGTATAAGAAAACCTCCCCCACACAAACTTTTCTTTTTCTCTGAAAAATGTATATTTTCCAAAATACAAACTGACTCATAAAATGCATAAAGATTTATTTATAACAGGAAAACAAAAGGGAAAAAAAAGATATTTTTTTTTTTGTGAATGTGCCTTATTTTGATCTTGTTTATTTTCAAAAACATTTAAATGGTGAAGATCAAGAGAACATGTTTCCTTTGATGCAGGAAAAAAAATACCTAAAGCATTTTTATCTAGTCTTTTTGCTGAAATTTTGATTAATTTTTGCTTTGAATTGGCTTGAAATACTTTTGGATATGCAATAAATACATTTAAACAAAACAAAACAAAAACAAACAAACAAACAAAACAAAAACAGCTCTTCACGCAGCTTTGAGACTAATTTTGTTGGAGACAGTGATAGTAGCCAAGCTCCTGCTTCCCTAAATGAGCTTCTGACTGTTGTCATAGTTACAGACATATTTGCACCTGTGAACTTTCTCCTCTCTTTGAATGAAACCTCTCAAGCAGCAGGTCTCATCCCTTACTTACCTTACCCAGAGAGGTTAGCATTTGTTTCAAAATCTCAGCTATGCTGGCCAGATATTTTGGGGTGTAATGGTTGGATGTGACTTTTATTTCTTTTAGCAACCTGTAAGTTCTTATATTTAAACTAATAGTCTTTACAAATCTAGTAATTTTACCAAATGTATCCTTTTCTTTAAAAACTAAATAATAATAACAATAATAACAACAACAACAACAACAATAATAATAATAACTAAATAATAATAACAATAATAAATAAAAATAAATAAAATAAATAAAATAAATAAAAAAATAAAAAGAAGAAGAAAAATAAGGAAATAGGTGTTCTGTTATGGACAGTCTGTCCACTGTCTTCTCCAGGGTGTCCCCCTGTCAGCATCAGGGCGGGAGCATTGCAGACCCCTCAACTGGAGAAGCAAGATAGGCACATTTTACTATGGTTAATAAAACAGGTTCATTTTTCTGCTCCAAACTGCTTTGATCAGGGGCAGGTCTGCCTGGTGGGAGGGTCAGTGAATAGTTCCAATTACATAGTTTGCATTATACTTTCCTCCCCCTGCTCCCCTTCCTACAGCAACAATTTATCTGCATTTTAATCTTTCTCTGTGGACCTCGATTTTTTGGGTATCATAGTCTTATGTAGTAATACTGGTTTTAGACATCCCTGTGAGCCTGCACCCTCTCTTGTTATTGCTTGAAATTCTTTGACCAAAGGGAGTTTCTAGTTGTCCTCTCTCACAAGTTTTGTTTTATAGTTTTTCCAGACTAAGTGAATAATTCTCCTATCAGTTTAGGTTGGTGTTGACCTGCTACTTTTCCCCTTCCAGTGGCTGCGAAACCCATCAATTTCTCAGCTTGAATTTATTAGGTTAACTTCAGGCCAGGGATGGCCATCTGCGAGCATACCTCACGATATGCCTCAATATACATACACTATGTATATTGTTATATAATTTTACTTTGTGTAATCTGTGTTTCAGTTAGAACAGTAAAAAATAAAAATAAAAAATCTCAGGTTATTAATGTTTTTGGAACAATAGAGTTCTTGAAACCCCCCCTAAGTGCCGACATGTTTCTGAAGGGTTTATCTTCAGTAATCTCCTATTAGCTGTCACAGACAGGAAGGGAAATGAGTGAAATTCAGTCCCATTCTGTAGTCAGTTTTAGTTTTCTACTTGTAACGTATAGACTTGGCTCAGCTGTCTGAACCTGGGGTACCCCTCCTGGCCTTTTGATGCCACTCCTGAACTGGGTCTTCAGGAGGACTTGCATCAGAGCTGATAGCCACATGAAAAAGACATGCATACCACATCAAGTCCAAGAAGCCAATAAATACCTCATTTTAGTTAGTAAATCAGGCCCAGTATAGTATACAAGGGCCAAAAATGTGTGTCCAGTTGACACCATTTGATATACAGCTGGGCACTGCTTTATCCCCTGCCCTTCCTGCTTCAAGTCTTACCCAGTATCTCTTCAAACTTTTGTTGTAAGCATAAATATGAGAAAGGTTAAAATATTAGATTCTGTTTAAGCTCAGTTATATTAAATGCTGACATTTCATCCCTGGGGCAGGTGTCTATAGTAATTGGTATTCCTAGTTCCTAGTCATACTTCTGACAGATCTGGAGACTGGTAGCTCATTAATATATGTAATCTGTTTTCTTTATATTAATTTTGAATAACTCCGGTGAGAAAGAATTCCATAAACAGTTAAGGTTAAGTAGTCTCTTATCAAATAAAAGCTTAATCACTATGAGTCTAAAACTTGTATTTCTAGCTGTGTTCAGGGTTTGTGATAATGAAGGTATTCATATTTTTCAGCTTAAAGATGTATTATTTAATATCTAACATGGCTAACTTTTATCAAAATAATTTCTAACTTTCTATCCCTAAATACAATCAACATTTATAAAGCCAAATATTCCATGGTGGAATATTCTTTGTCAGAGTTCATCCTTTGACTGTTTTTTCTATTGCAGGAATCAGTTCTAAGAAGTGTTGTCTTGGTAATGTGCATCTCAAAAATCCATCTTTATTTTCCTTCATTTTACCTTAAATTTCTCTTTACCTTCCATCTCTCGTTTCCCAGTATGTGTGGTTTCTTTCAGTGATTTAATAGTATCCTGGCAGGGAAGGCTGTTGGTAAGAGCACGTTTCATAAAGTGTAAGAGAAGGACACAACTGAGTAGTCAGTTAAAACATTTTATTAGCTCAGTTCTGCATCCTGTGCCTCCATACAATGCTTTGTAAAGTAAGAAAAAATCCAAGGTTTGAGTCTGGGAGCATTTTCCTTTGTTCCCCTTTCAAAAAATGATGAAAAAGCAGAAAATTGTTTACTGTTATATATACCTGAATATTTCTTTTGCATTTTTCCAGCTGTCAAAATTTTCTTTATACGGTTTTGGCCTTCAAAAAATTTCCAAAGTTGTTCTCCTTTCCAGTTAGACATTACCATTACTATGTCTTTTCCTGATATAAATTACTCATACACCAATGGATCATAATATTCTATAACATGACATAAAGCAATAATAATATGTAATGTAATCCTTGTTATATCTTTAATAATGGAACAAACCTAAATTACAGCATTTGATATTGCTGACTTAATTTCAGATGCTCATCTTTTACAGGAAACCTAATCTAAGCCAGAAATGGTCATTGAGGCTCATCAGCAGTGCAAGTAAAATTAAGAAAATAGAGTTCAATTACATCTTATCATTAAAAATGAATTTAAGGATTGTAAACTGATTTACACAGAATATTGTTATTTTCCACCTTGCAAGTTTAAATATGCTTGCACAGTCTGATGGATTCTCCCATAGCAGAATATTTTTGTACAATTCACATTTTAGAATCTCATCAGCCTTTAAATTATTTTTGTATATTTCCTGAATGTTACAGCAATATTAAAAAATAAAAAATAAAAATTAGATATTATAAGATTAAAAATAGCATCACAGGGCATTATATTTGTTTTCCTCTCTGTACACTCCTCATTTGTTATTATTTGTTTGTTTATTCTATTACAGAAATTTATTCAGACTCCAATAATGAAAGGGATTTATTGTGCAAATGCTATCTACAGTAGTTAATGCCAAATAACTATGCTAGCAATTATTAAATTTCATTGATATTTCCCCCATAAAACACTGTTACATGTGTTTAGTTTCTTCATATTGTTCCACTTTGCCTGAAATCCTGTTTTTTTTTTTTTTTAGAAAGTTTTCTTACAGGTAGCTCTGGAACTAACATGGAAGAGAAAAGGTTCTGGTTTTCAAAGAAAAGAAAAACAAGCAAACAAACAAAACTAAGCAGAAATCTTAGATACTTTTATAAAACTCTAAGTCTTGAGGTAGATACTTGAATTAGTCTTTGGAAAATTGTATGCCATTTCTAATTGCTGTATTGGCAAAAATGGCCCCTAGGGGAACCCTCTGAGAAAATCAATGCACATGGCATGTATACACAGTAGAGTTTTCTCAAACTTTCATAGTGAAAAACTATCTTTCAGAACATGTTTCCAAACTTCAAGATTCTTTCGCTTGTTGGATTGGGTTTCTGGGTTTCAGCCAGGGATCAGGTCAGGAAAGCTAAAGGCCGTGTAGAATTGAATTTGGTGAGGAATGTCAAGAGCAACAAGAAAGCCTTCTATAGGTACATCAGTGATAAAAGAAGACTAGGGAAACTGTGGGCCCTTTCCAGAGGGAAAAGATGGCTAAGGTACTTAATGACTATTTTGTCTCAGTCTTCCCAGACAAGAGCTCAAGCCACATAGCCCAGGCCCCAGAAGGCAAAGAAGAGACTGGAGGAATGAAGAACCACACAGTGTAGGAGAAGATCAAGTTCAAGACCATCTAAGGAATCTAGAGGTGCACATGATGAGATGTATCTGCAGGTCCTGGGGGAACTGTTGGATGTAGTTGTTAAGCCACTTTCCATCATATGGAAGTCATGGCAGTTCAGTGAAATTGCCACTGACTAGAGGAGAGGAAACATAACCCCTGTATTTGAAAATGGAAAAAAAAGAAGACCTGGGGAACTACAGGCCAGTCAGTCACACCTCTGTGCCTGGCAAGATCATGGAGCAGATCCTCCTGGAAACTATGCTGAGGAACATGTAAAATAAGGTGGTGACTGGTGACAGCCAACAGGGCTTCACTAAGGGCAGATTGTACCTGACAAATCTGGTGGCCTTCTACAGCAGGGTTACAGCACTGGTAGACAAGGGAATAGCAACTGATATCATCTACCTGGGCTTGTGCAAAACATTTGACACTGTCCACTTTGCCATCCTTGTCTCTAAATTGGAGAGACATGGATGTGATGGATGGACCACCCGGTGAGTAAAGAACTGACTGAATGGTCTCACTCAAAGAGTCGTGGTGAATGGCTCAATGTCCAAGCAGAGATCAATAATGAGTGGTGTTCCTCAGGGATCAGTACTGGGACCAGTGCTGTTTAACATCTTTGTCAGTGAAACGGAGCGTGTGATTGAGTGCACCCTCAGCAAGTTTGCTAATGACACCAAGCTTTGTGATGCGGTTGACACTGGAGGGAAGGGATGCCATCCACAAGGACCTCGAAGGACTTGAGAGGTGGGACTGTGCAAACCTCATGAAGTTTACCCAGGCCAAGTGCAAGGTCCTGTACCTGGGTTGGAGCAATCCCAAACACAAATACAGGCTGACTCTTGGACCTGAAGATCCTTTCTATGGGATCACACTTAACAGTCTATTTTGCATGCATGCCATATGCATTTCTCTTCATTCCTGACAAAATTATTTGTAAAATTGTTTTTAAATTGCTATTTGTTTTTGTGTATCTTGTTCATGTACACTTAAACTAAGACTGAAGCAATCCATACTTGTCTTCAGTCCCTTAACACTGTTTATTCTTTTGCTGCAAGACTTTTAGTTTCCGTGCTGAAAGATAAAGGAGGTTGATCTTTGTTTTATTTTTAAAGGAGAAAAGCTCCAAAAAGATATTTAAGGTACTAAAGGCACATTTTTCAACAAGGTATGCCAGCTCCTCTAAGTACACAATGCCAATAAATGTTGTTTTATATACTCGTGTGTTTAAGATGTTCTTTTAATTTGAGTGTCAATTCTATTAAAGAAACAGTATATAAAATACTCACAAGAAACTATTTTCTGTGCAATTGTTATTTCTCACATACTCCTAAATGCTCTTTTTAATCACCATTTATCATCTTGATATCTATTGTATTCAACAATTGCTGGTACCTCTTTTCCACCTGTGGAAACTGAACAGTTCCAGTGGATTGTGTAGTTTTCCAGTAACTTTGCTCTTCCACTTCCTACTCTGACTTTTTCCATTCTGCTGTCTTTCTTTGACAGGACATCGATTGGTGCCAATGGGATTTAGTCCTAAAGATCCTTATGATTACAGCAAGACCTATTTTGGACCATAAAACTTTTCTGTCTTGCTTTGCTGCTCTGAAAACTAAGAAAGAAACCACTGAATTCCAATCCAAATTTGTTATTTCCTTCTGATAATCCATTCAAAAAATGTCTCATACAAGGAATAGCATCTATTAACAGTTATATTTACATTTTATCACTGTTGAATCAGTTACCTGTATTTCAGTCATCACATATGGAGAAGCAAGATAGCAAGCTTCTGATTCAGAAAACTACAGTGTCTGCTTTTTCCAGAAAAATGGAGGTGACACCAATTAAGACCTGACAGAGTGGACAGAACTTAGAACTCAGCATAAAAGACCATTCTTTGACATGCTATCAATCAGCTATCTGAAAGTGCTAGGCAAATACAGTATGTTTATGCTTCCAGCATAAGAAGAAGTAAGAAGTTGTAAGTTTGTAAGAAGTTACTTTTAATTTTTTTTCCCTTTCTCTAGTTATACCATGAAGATTTGTTTGCTTGTTTATGTTTTGTTTTGTTTTCCTTCTTTTCTTTGGTTAACAACTTTGAATTTATTTTTGTGGTGGTTTTACTCAGGTGGGCGGCCGAGCTCCACCACAACCACTCTCTCACTCCCCCTCCTCTAAGAGAAACAGGGAGAAAATACGATGAAAAGGGCTCAAGGGTTGAGATAAGGACGAGGAGATCACCCAGTCATTACCGTGACGGGCAAAACAGACTCAGCATAGGGAGATAGTAAGATTTATTGCCTATTACTAACAAGCTAGAGAAGCGAGAAACAAAGAAAAGAAACCAAAAGCACCTTCCCCCCCTTCCACCCTTTTCCACCTCCTCCCCCTGAGCGGCGCAGGGGAACGGGGGAACCGGGGTTGTGGTCAGTCTATAGCACTTCTCCACCACTCCTTCACGGTTACTCTCTGCCCCTGCTCCACGTGAGGTCCCTCCCAGGGGATGCAGTCCTCACTGAACTGATCCAGCGTGGGCTTCCCACAGGCAGCAGCTCTTCAAGAACTGCTCCAGATATGGGTCCGTACCATGGGGTCCATCCCTCAGGAACAAACTGCTCCAGCACGGGTCCCCCATGGGCAGCAGCTCCTGCCAGGTCACCTCCTCCTGCGTGGGCTCCTCTCCACAGGCTACAGGTCCAGCCCGGAATCTGCTCTGGCAGGGGTCTTCCACAGGCTGCAGCCTTCGTCAGTGCAGGTCCACCTGCTCCACTCTGGTCTCCTCCACGGGCTGCAGCGTGGAACCCTGCTCCACCGTGGTACTCCATGGGCTGCAGGGGAACAGCCTGCTTCACCATGGTCCTCACCACAGGCCACAGGGGACTTTTGCTCCGGTGCCTGGAGCACCTCTCCCCCCTCCTTCTTCACTGACCTTGGTGCCTGCAAAGCTGTTTCTCACTCCTCTCACTCTCCCAGCTGCTGTGTGGTGCAGAATTTTTTTTTTTTTTTCCCTGTCTTAAATATGCTCCCACAGAGGCGCAAAAAACATCGCTTATTGGCTCTGGTACGCAGCGGGGCCCTTACCTAACATGGGGCAGCTTCTAGATTCTTCTCACAGAAGCCACCCCTATGGCCCCCTGCTACCAAAACCTTGCCACGTAAACCCACTACAACTTTCAGTGATGTTTCCGTCAGTTTTTGGAGACTATAGCTACTTCCTCTTGGTGGCTTATAGGCTTCTTTCTGAACTGTACAGTGTACAGGTGTGTATGTAGAAGGAGAATGTCTGCTTCTTTAAGGATATCTGGTCAAAGAAGACATAAAGAAGATCATAAAGGCACAAATTTGACTATCACATAATAAGGTAGGTCCTGATAAGAACCAAACTGGTCTTTTGCGCTAATTGGTAACGAAATATGGAGTATGAGGATGTTTATTTTTTCCGTTGGGAGAAAAAGGAAAATGATGGAGAAAACAACACAGAGCCATAAAAGCTGACCAGCTAGCGTTAACAAAGACAATAACCAGAAACAAAACTGGTCAGTCACACTAATTGATGGGATATCATGAAACTGCAGGGAAACCAGGACTTTACAACTGATGAGGATTAAAACATGAGGGTCCCAGATGTTTGGTGGGACTGTACCAGCTGAAGAAGCAATGTGCAGAGGATGGGGAAGCGGAGAGGAACAAAGGGGGTAAACAGACAGAGGCATATAAGTGGTCATTCATGTAAAATGGGGACAGTCCATATGGATGTCTGGCTGAGCCCTGCACCTGATCACCACAGTATGTCCTGTCTTCTTAAATCTCATTAAATCCATTCTTAACTCTCTGTAATATCATTCCATCCTGTGTGTGTGACTGCTGCAGGGGCTTAGTGCCAGCTCCTGGTGGGACCTGTGTGTGTGAGAGAAGACTGTCTGCTGCTGGAGTCAGGCTGGGGTGTGGGTGCCCTGGCCTCTGGTGACAGCTGCTGCAGCCAGTGGGGTCTCAGCATCAGGTCCTGGAGCAGGTAAGGGTATTCAGCCTCCAGCCCCTAGGACAGGAGCAGTGTATGTCCTCAAACCTGCTGATAGGGTACAGTGCATGGGGTGTGTATGTGCATTCGCTGGCAAACCCCATGCTGGAGCAGCCAGCAAGTAGGGCACCCATGGGGTGGGTGAGAGGGGCCAGGATCCGGGCATGGGTGCTGGGCAGACAGATGGGCCATATACTAGTGCATGCTGGTGGGAGGGTATAGAGTGAACAAAATGGAATAAGAATAAATTTTGGAGTTGTCTAAACCTAGCACATTCAACAGAACTTAGGAAAGCAGTTATTAACTCTATATTGTGGATACTTTAGAAACACTTAAGTTTTTCTACAGTTTGGCATCAGAATTTTACTAGAAAGCACCCAAGGTAGCAGACTGTGGAAGGAGTGTTTCATAGAATAGTTTTGGTTGGAAGAGACCTTAAAAATCAGCTAGTCAAATCCCCAAATTGACCTGATGAGAAAAAAATGACTATCCAATTAATGAACTGCTACCAGCTGGAACACGTCCACCCTGCTCTCCCTGTCAGACTGGTTAATAGGAGGACCTCAGTGCAGTTAGTGGTCAATTCAGGAGAAAGGCAGGTATTCCTACCTGCCTCCTGTGCCAGATAACTGACTTGCTGTGCCGTGTGAATACTGTCTTCTGGGGCTCACTTTGAGGAAGGAAGAGTTTTGAATGCATAATTATTGTTAGCCAAAACTTGCATGTTGTTGCTGATGAATAATATGCTGCCACGTGCTTTTGGGACCATGTCTATTTTTATTTTTATCTTTTGATTATCTAAATGGAAATCAGAGGAAGGGTAATACTCATGAAGTTAAAATGCCTTGTGTTCTTTGCTGGATCTATCCTGCAAAAAGGCGGAAGGGGGGACAGGGAGAGGGAGGGAAAGGGGAAGAGGGAGAGGGAGGGAAAGGGGAAGAGGAAGAGGAAGGGAAAGGAAAGGGAAGAGGAGAAGAAAGGAAAGGAAAAGGGAAAAAAAAGGAAAGGAAAGGGAAGGGAAGGAAAGGAACACAAACTTTCTGTTATTTAGGATCCTGTTCATTTTTAGAAGTGATTTCAGTGGCCAACCTTAGTCAGACAACAGAAAACCACACATCCACTTATCAGCTCCCTGATTAGCTTTGGTATTGTGCTGTGACAAAGAAGAGCAATGCTCAGGGCCTTGTTTTTCACTAACGTTCTCTGAGCTGACATCTGTTGTAGAAGTAACTGAGATTATATATGTATATATATATTTTTTTCTTAGATATTTCTTCTGAAGCGTGAGACTGCTTTGAAGAGTTCTAGTGCCCATTGGGTGACAAATATAATTACGACTGAGTATCATGCAGAACGAAGGTTAACACTACCATTTCCTCTTTTAATTGGAGTGAGGTTCATATAAGTTTTCATAGCACACTTTGAATTACTGTATTTTCAGAAATATTCAAGAGGATTCAGAGATACTGCTGATTGCCTCAGGCACTATATGTTTTGCCTTTAGCTGCCCCACACACATATCAAGTTTTTCTGCTTTAAGCTTTTGGGTTGCACAGAGAAGGGTTTTGTTCAGACCTACTGTGACATGGAAAACTACATCAGATTGCTTATTTCTAAAATATTCTTTGTTTATGCTACATTTTATGACTGCTTTTTAACTTCTGACAGTGTGAGATTTGTGGTATATAAAAGGAGTTGATAGTTTTCTTATCCAAATTGTGTTGTATGCTGTAGGCCATCATTCCAAAACTTTAGGGTTTAACAATTACATTAGTAATATATCATTTACCACAGAAAAACTGTAGCCAGAAAACTCATTTCCTGTCCTTACACTAATTTTTCTTGGTTAAGACATAACCAAGAAACAAGAGCCTTCCTGTAACTAATATAAAAAATTCTATCTGTAGGACTTTGAAAAAACAGAAATGTTCTACCAACGGGATAGAGCTGTGCATCTCAAACCATTTCAGCTTTCATGTCCATTAACTCTCTAGCTGTCCTGCTGAGGCAGTCATCAAGGTTGCCAATTGTAATGGTGTTTATGCTGAGAGTGTTTGTCCACAAGAAAACTAAAAACATTAACTAACACAAGGCCAGTGGTTTTGAAACAGCAGTCCTCAGACTTGTGAGAAATATGCTCTGAGACAATTTCTATGCTTTGCAGTAGGAACAGAGGAAAGATTTAAAAGACACCCTTTAAATTTACTCTGATTAAAATCTCCATGTTTTGTAATTCACTTTAATTTTAAGCAGCAGTTTGAAAGGTTTCCAAAATTCAGAGCATTTTGGAGTGAAGATTGGAAAAAAAGTATTGAGAGAGATGGAGAAGTTGTAGATCCTCTTGGTATTTTTTGGATACTAACACTGTGATCATAATTGTATTAATTAAGCATATCCATATACAGCTACCTACACACAAACCTCTACCATGAAAGCTTTGCTGCTCAGAATCTAGTTTACTGTTAATAGTCTAATCAGGCGCATGGGTACATGAAAAAGTCAGAAAACAACAAAAAAAATGCAAAAAAAAGAGCAATAACATCAAACCATTAGGAAAGTCCACCCCACACAGAAATTTCATCCATAAGATATCCTGTCCCCAAGAATTTTTCATCACAATTAAGTTGTTCTCATCACAGTCTCTTAATTTAAATTAGCTTATCTGCATTAGTTGCAGTATAACATATATGATCCATGATATGGGAGTGTTAGGGAAGCATGTTACAGATCTGTGTTAGATCATGAAAATCAAGATCTTTTCTAGGATTTGTCACAAAAACAGAACTATCATATGGTTCCCTGTCAAACTAAATCTGTTGATCACATCAATATTACTATAATGCAGCAGAGGATAAGATCATTCAGAATAGATGGTCTCAATTTAGAACTGAGTGGTGCTTGTTACTGTAGTCTTATTATGTACACAAACATTTTAGAAACATTCGTACATGCAAATATGTATTTTATTTATCAGTATTCACATTATATGGAGTAGATTGCTTCCTATTCTACATAAGCTAAGTAAATTTGGAAACTATTAGTTCTCAAATGCAAATTTCAAGAACAGTGGACAGGTAATGTCAGCCTAAAACAGTCTGGGGGTTAGCAGATCTATCAAGCGTGTTGTAGACTCCAGTTCGCATGTCTTCTGTGACAACTCTGCTCATTCTATAGGGGAGCCAGAATTAAAAATCAATATGGTACAACCTGGGCCTACAAATTTGTCTTTCAAAGTGACGTAATTTAGATGAATGTTTAAAAGTATACGTCGAAAAATGAATAGGAAAGAGTCCTTAAATAAATGAGTAGGTGAATTTCCTACTGCCTTCTTGGCACTGATTTTTTAATCTGAACTGACATTCTTCAATCTGAAAAAAATCCTCATAAAAGGAATATTTCTCAAAAAGGTTTTTCAATAAATATATAAATTAATATTTCAATTTAATATTGATAGTACCCCAAATAAATAGACAGATAGATACTAGGATAAAAGAATGATACAACTAAAATTCTGATGGAAGATGGAGAACACTAATAACAACTGAACGACTTGTTATTATTGATTGGGAAAAAATATAAAAGCAGTTCAGTTTTTAGAATATAATATTTAATAAAGAGTTGTATTTGTTTACTTAAGCACTGTCTGTATCTCCAGATAGTCTTCCAAAGGGACTTAGTAGAAAAACAAACAAAAAACCCTACCTACTGAAAAACATTTTATTTATATATTTTTTTATATGTTTGTTGTTGTTGTTGTGGTTGTTGTTGGTTTTGTTTGTTTTGGTATGTAATATTTGTTGCAACAAGAGATCAGAAACTTGTTTACTAGAAACATCAAAAGAAAGAACAAAATAATATATTGCTGCAAAAACTATCATTCTAGACTACATATATGTAGTCTGGATGCACATATATATTATCCTGGTTATTGAGAACATCCTACTGGAAGATGAAAGTCATATAATAACAATATATAAAGCCTTATATAGCCTGTTGAGGGATATTTGTATTTCCCTGAAAAATGGTGATTCTATACTTCCCAGTACATTGTAAGTATCTACACCTTTATCACATCTCATGGCTTTACTGTTTAATAAATTTATAAATAGTCTGTTGATACCACTCAGTATGTGTCAGAATTAGCCCTTGATGGGAGCTAACTTCAATCTTTTCTTGCCAGGATCCAAATAGAATGTTTTAATTATAAGAAACGGAAGGATTTACATTTACTTTGTGCAGGTCTGGAAAAAGAAAACTATTCCAAAAAACTTCTTCTCCAGCAATGTATATATACATACATATGTATATATATATACACTTACATGTACATACTCTTACAAATGTACCTTAAAATGCACATTCATATGTCACTACTACTGTTAGCAAGCAATTTTAGTAAAGATCCACAGTTTAGATTTTTTTTTTTAAAAAAAAAAAGAGTATAAATTAGTTACCTCCTTGGCACTGAAGTTCAACAAGTGTCTAGTCTCTGCAGTCTGGGATGTTGGATTCTCCCAGGAAAAAACAAACAAACAAACAAAACAAAACAAAACAAAACACCACTACCACCACCACCACCACCAACAACAAAAACAACAGAAAGTTGGTCCAGCAGTATAGTTTTTGTTTCCATTGAATACCCATAAACAAAGATAATTAGCCATCACTTACATAAGTGACCAAATTAACTAATTAGATTTTGCTAAAAGACAGCTATTCATAGAATTACATTAAATACATTTTTACTCATCAGTCTTCCAATGAGAGAGGATCTACTTATTCTTATCCACACAGTGGCTGATCTTTGAAGTGTCTCTGTATTCTACAGCAATGGTAGACACCCATCTTGCTTCAGGAAATGCTAGTTCAGGTCCCTTGATAACTTGAAAGACTACAAGCATAGGAATGAGTATGCAAGAAACTTGCATAATTAAACAAAAATAATTAGGTTAACAAAATGCGTAGGATTCATCTTTACTCAGGCTATTTACTTACTGATTTTTAAGTTTAATTTGAAAAGAAACTGGAAAATGTGATCAAAGCCAAAAATGTCTTGAATCACATTTTTATAAAGTAGAACAATGCAATGTTACTAATAGAAGTAGATTTTTAGACAAGCAGTCTTGTAATATGTTAGAGTTAAGTTCCATAGCAGATATTAAAACAATATCAACAAAATAGGGGGAATTAATTTACCTATCTCTGATAGCTGGTTTGTCACAATACAACAATTTTCCAAATGTAGTGCATTTAGATCTTCAGGCCGTGCGTTACAAATCACTTCAAATTAAATGCATGGATGGGAGCATAAATCTGGGAATGGGAATCAGAGAAATGTACTAAACCCACAGTGCTTTCTGAATGGAATCTAATAGGAAACAAATAATACTTCTTTATGAAAAGCACCACACCTCCACTAACATGCACATAAAGTTTAATAGAGAAATTTACACAGTGAGGTTTATATTAAGTACTATGCAAAACTAATGTTTTGCATTAATGGTAACCTGTCTACATTTTGAAGCTATAATATGTTAATATTTAAAATTTTCTAGTCTATACGGTGGCATGAGGCAGTATTTCTACCTATATGCTACTATTAAATATGCTTTCTGGAGATCATCAAGCTTATATCTTTCAAATTTTAAAAAGCCACCTGCCTATAAATATATGTATTTGAGCGTATTTTCTTTACTGTTGCATTTGTCAACAAGCTGAAATCACACTACAGTAATAAATATTCCATGAAAAAAGTAATGAAATAAAACCAAGAAACAAAAACATGTATGTGTATGTACATATATACACATATATATATTTCTGTTTGGGTTCTGATTCCATGAGTTCTTAAGGACTTCAAGCTAAACTAGCCTTATGTTTGATTAACTTTTAGACAATGTTATTCTAGAAACAGGGGGTTTGGTTAACTTTCACCAGTACTTGTATAAGATGTAAGAAGATACTAGTAGAAATAAGCAAATACTCAAGAGACTGGACTGACTTCTCCCAGTTTTGGAAGATCTGCTATCAAATTGAGTATTCCACCTGCATAACTGCCTGCTTTCACTCTCTAAAGCAAAAATATATCTACAGAAAGTATCCCAGAAAGAAGAAGAAGAAATATATAAAAACCTGGCAATGCATAATTTTGGGGGTTTGTTTTCATTTTCTAGCTCTGGGTCAGATCAAAGTCAGAAGAGCCCTTTGATTTCTTCAATATTATCCCTATGGACGACATTATCAAGGGACAGCTAGAATACATTCTTCTATGCTGTCGACTGTGGCAAAGCAGTTGAAGAGGGACTTCTGGGAAATCTATAACAAAAGATGTGAACCTATTATTCCTTCAGAACAGTACAAACAGGACCACGAATTGAATCATGTGTAACTTTGTATTCTGAGTGTCACATTCCCTTTTTGATGAAAGCTGAAAGCTGAAGCACAGCCATGAGATGAAACACTGAATGGCTGGAAGATCTATTTCTCCTGTATTAACATTTAATAATCTCAAAATCAGACTTTGAATTTTTGGATTATCCAAATACAGAAAGTCTTTGTTATAGCTCTTTTCTTGTTGCTTTCATATGATAGCTATATAGCTGCAGGGTTCTGTAGATCTGTTTAATCTTCTGTGAATTGCTAATCTGTGATGGTAAACCATGTTTTTGCTTTCTGTGTATCACACTAAGATTTGAAGATGCCCTACATAACGATAAATGAAGGGAAAAAAAGGCATTATTAGTGATCTGTTAGTTAATGAGCCTTGAGCTGAGGTTGCACAAACATGAACTCTGAAGTACCTATTCCATTTGTTGTAGAGAAGGAAATTAATTAATAGAAGAAAAAGAAAAAAAGAAAAAAAAAAAAAGCTAACACTCTAGTAAAGTAATAATGAAGCAAGAATTTAAGAAAAAATAATTGGCCAAATCCTACTTAGCAGGACAGTCCTACTGGAGACCTAACAATTAAAAAAAAAAAAAAAGGAAAGAAAAACAACAACAACAAAACAAACAAACAAACAGGAAATGCTGTCTGTAATTTCACAAACATCTTTCTTTTCAGTATAGAAAACTACAGACAAGGATATGTGAAATATGCCTCTTTCAGGGAAGCAAAGGTTATTCTTTTGCTCAGATTTTAGTTTTAGGCTTTTCCTGTAATCTCTTCCTTTCTAATCTGATGCCCATAACAGGTAAACATAAAATATTACTATGTTACCCAAATGCCATACTGACTTCAAAGTACATATTTATAGTGGAAAAATGCATGTCGGAAGGCTTTTTGTTGTTGTCATTACTGTTCCAAAGCTGCAAAGATTTATCAGAACTTGTAGGTAGTATTCTTCCTACCAGGTACTTCACTGTAGTTGAAATAAAAAGAAATAAATAAGAGAGGTTTTGGATACATCATAACAAAATAAGATTCAGAATCAATTTTAGCACATTGGGATTTTCCACTTGAGTTCCAGCTACTCTTCCTCCACCGTCCTTCCCCTCCCTCCACCTTCAACTTTCTAATTTCTTTTGAAAAGTAAAGCTGCAATGGGATAAACTAAAGGCAAACTTTGAAAGTTAAAGGGGAAGTATCTGGGACTTTCACGTCTCTACAGAATTGTGTCAACTAACGTGCAGCACTTGCTCTGAAATGAAGATTAATAGTTAGGTGAGATGTTTGAGTTGCATAAGCTCTTATTAGCCATCTGTTTAAACATGGAAACAACATGTCCAAGCTTAGGAGCAGAAAAGAGAAAGGCAAAGAAAGATAAAAATTGAACAAAGCAACAACAAAAAATGCTTTTCTATTTAACAAACTGTTTTGCTATAAGCAATTATTATTTTCAGAAATGTTTATTCTGAGACTTGGTTAAATTACTAGCATTCTGCAACCATTCAATTTCTTTGCAGAGCCGTATGCACAAGACTGTGTCTGATCTGGGATTATGCTGCTTTTTTTTTCAGAACTTGGCAAGATATTTCAGAAATTTTAGAGATCCCAAGATAGCAACTTTGAAGTTGGATGAACCATAATCCTTGAATAAAATCAATATAAGGCCTAAGGTTTTGATACAAATCATACACAATATATTTCAAAATATACCAAAGAGGGAAAGAATACACAGTTAATCGAAAAACCTAAGGGTTCTGAGAACAGCTGTTTTATCCTTTAGGATAAGTATGAAACTCTGAGTCAAGCTATACAGCTTTTCCATATAAACATGCTTATAAACATGTACTACATGGGATTTCACTAGTTCATGACAAATACATATACTTTATTATACCATACTATACTATGCACATGCATGTATTTAACAAATGTTCCTTATAAAAACGTATGTGGTTAACTTGGACGGATGAAAAATGTAACTGTATGTACTCTAAGATAAATTATATTGTCTTCTGAATTAGTATGGGAATTTTATTTTACATCCACTTGCTTATATAGTAAATAATTTCAGTTGGAAATCAATTGCCAATTGAGGAAAAAATATATTATCTGAGAAATAATACACACTTTCTACTATTTTAATGTATTATTTTATTTCTGTTCTTGTTCCTTATAAAAACGTATGTGGTTAACTTGGACGGATGAAAAATGTAACAATATGTACTCTAAGATAAATTATATTGTCTTCTGAATTAGTATGGGAATTTTATTTTACATCCACTTGCTTACATAGTAAATAATTTCAGTTGGGAAATCAATTGCCAATTGAGGAAAAAACATATTATCTGAGAAATAATACACATTTCCTATTATTTTAATGTATTATTTCTGTTCTTATTTCTTATTCTATTATTTCTGTTCTTCTCTTTCATTTTCATTCTATTCTGTCTTTGGATTGTATATGGACAGTTGCATTCTGAGTCTTGAACCTGCTGCATTGTCTTCACATTCAGCTTCAGTCGAGCAAATTCCAGTAACTGAGTTATAAGGTAGTAAAGACATAACTTAAAGTGGCCAGAATCAATGTGGAAAAAAAGAATACAGTTTATTGGTAACATGAAGGTAAAATCAGGCATGTTCACAAACACAAACAAGCTTAAAGAGGTGTAGAGATGAGTCAAAAATTATGTTTCCATACTATTTGGATGAACGTGGTCTATACAGCCTTATAGAAAGTTGAAACCAATCTTTCTGTAGAACAATATTTCAGAATCATTTTATTTTCCTGACTGCCACTTCATCCTTTTGGAGATATTCATTAGGTAGCACTGCCTTGTTATAAGGTGACATGTCATGACCATATTTTTCTTATCTGAAGTTGGCAGAGAGTAGCGGAGTGGACATAGACAAATGCTGTACTTTATATAAATACTGAGCAGAGTACCCTCCATCTATAGCCTTTAATGGATGATTTGGTATGAAATGGAAGACATGGACTGGTCACTTGTCTCTGTCTGTTGCTGGCTAGCTTCTGAATTAATAGCACACCACAGGCTCCTCTGAGGAGCCTGTGTAGGTCTATTCCAGACATGAGGACTTTGTCCATACTGGTACTGTAGTTTTGATCAGGGCAAAAGCCATCTTTGGATGCCTTCTCTGCTTGACTCCAAAACAAATCCTCATCTATAACTGAAATGTTCATCTATCTGTGTTATATTATATTATATATATATTGCATATGTCAGTCATAAATACCTGAATAAAGACAATAGATATTAGTAAGTAGTTCTAAAAGCACTGCTTCTATGATTCTGAACCAGTTCACTTATTTAAACACTTTTAAATATCAAAACTAATGCATTGTGAGCAAAGACATTAGTGAAAAAAATGTCAGTTTCATATATGATAAAGGGCAAAGGCATGGGTTTCTCCAGTGTTAAAGATCTGTCTTGAGGAAAGGGCTATCCAATGGAATTATATCTAAATTGAAATCTAACTACAGGCTTAGCAAGATTTCTTGATGGACATTTGAGCAGACTCAGTACACCTGAGTTTTTTTTTTAACGTTGTGCCTGTCACAGAGAATAATTTTTAATGTACATGGCAGACACTCAACCTTCTCTGCACAAGCCCAGTAAATCTAAGACTTCTCTTAAACAATAGTAACACAATGTCAAAACTTATGGATATTTTAACACTTTCATATTTCCAATAATATGAAATAATTATAAAAATGTTTATTATATAATTTTACTATATTTTATGTATGAAATTTTGATATTTTATTACATTTCTGATAGTCAGATCATTGTTCCCACTTATTGATAACTGCAATGAAAACCCTTTGTTTTATAATTAGTAAAGATTTCCATGACCCTGGACTCGCTTGCAATAGTGCTCCACCTCTCATTATTATTATTATTACTATTATTATTATTATTAATATTATTTACATGTAGCAAGTTTTGTGTTTCAAAGGTTCTGATAGTTATATTTCATTAACAAAATAATAAATATCATAGACCAAGATAAAAATATTAACCTCTTTAATGCTGAATTATGCCCTTAGAATCCTTGAATATCCTTGCACTTGGATAATGCTGTGTGTTTACAATTACCAATGACGTATTCCCTTATGTGATGTTTTCACACTGATAGAATACTGAGCTCCACTACACCACACTCTCATTTCCCCTACTCAAAAGGACAGGGGTAGAAAATTCAATGAAAAAAAAAAAAAGTCAGGGGGGCTGAAGGATGGACAGGGAGATCACTCACCAATTACTGTTATGGGAAAAACAGACTCAGCATAAAGGAGATTAATGTAATTTATAGCCAACCACTAACAGACTGGAGCAGTGAGAACTAAAAAGCAAACTAAACAAATCTTCCTCCCCACATCACCCTCTTCTACGTCCTCCTCCCCCTAATTGGTGCATGCAAACAGTGAATGGGAGTCCATAAAACAATCTCCGCCGCCCCTTCAGGGTCACTCTCTGCCCCTGCTCCATGTGAGGTACCTCCCACAGGATACAGTTCTTCCTGAACTGATCCTGCGTGGGCTTCCCCCAGGCAGTAACCCTTCAAGAACTACTCACATTTTGGGTCTGTACCACGAGGTCCATCCATCAGGAGCAAACTCCTCCAGCATGGGTCCCCCACGGGCGGCAGCTCCCCCCAGGCCCCCTGCTCCTGCGTGGGCTCCTCTCCACGGGCTGCAGCTCCGGCCCGGGGCCTGCTCCTGCAGGGGCTCTCCATGGGCTGCAGCCTCCTCCAGGCCACATCCACCTGCTCCACCGGGGGCTCCTCCACGGGCTGCAGCGTGGAGATCTGCTCCATGTGGGACCCATGGGCTGCAGGGGGACAGCCTGCTCCACCAGGGGCCTCTCCACAGGCTGCTGGGGAACTTCTGCTGCGTTCCTGGAGTACCTCCTGCCCTCCTGCAGACCTTGGGGTCTGCAGGGCTGTTTTACTATATATTTTCTCACTTCTAACCCTTCTATTGTGCAGTGTTTTTCCTCTTTCTTAAATCTGCTCCCACAGAGGCACAACCAACATCACTTATTGGCTTGGCTCTGGCCAGCAGTGGGTCCCTTTCTGGAGCTGGCTGGAGCTGGCTCTGATCTGACATGGGGCAGCCGCTGGGCTCTGCTAACAGATGCCACCCCTGCTGCCCCACCACTACCAAACCTTGCCACATAAGCCAAATACACCTTATACAATTACTGAGAGTAATTGAGTATTTTTTAAAATGAAGTGTTTTGAGTCATATTTTAAATGGGCAATCCTTTTTTTGAATATTTTGAGTATTACCATTAGTACGTTAAAAATACACAATTAAAACAGATCATTGAGGCACATCACTGTGAGATTTTTGGCAGAGAAAATTGGCCACATATAGTCCAGTTTTCTGTAAGATAATTTCTAATCTATGGCAAGCGTTTGACTCATTTACCTTTCTTAACAGCCTATTTTAAATGGCTTTGTTTGAGACTGCATGAAAATTGAAATGTATTGCATTACTCCTTTCTCTCTCTCTCTTTTTTTTTTTTCTTTTCTTTCTTTTTTTCCCTGACAATAAAAAATCTGTTGTCTGGTCTTAGATAAGCCAGTGATAAGGTTTTATAAACATTTTTTAGAACTATAATTATTATTATTTTTTTTCTTTTCAATATTCATGCTAGCATGTGTTATCATATTGTGTTTTGTTTGTTTGTTTTAATGTTTCACACATCTTTTCTTTACTCTTCCCCTCCTCTTGTCTCACAAGATAACTTACAGGTATCAAGTCTACAAGTCTTCATCTATTAACATATGGTATTACTAAAGTATTGGTAATTATGTACTAATTTACACTGTCACCTGAGTGTTATTTTATTCTTACACCTGTAGTATATTATGTTGTTTTTTTAAATAACTTTTTTTTTTTTTCACATTGTATGTGTGTGTGTCAAAGATATAAAAGAAAGGATTCAAAAAACTGAAAACGTTTTGACTTTTTTATTGTCAGTGTAATCATCTCTCCCAGCAGCTACCAGCTGGAAATGTAGTTCTCTAACTACACTACATGTAGCTATATGACTCTGTAATCGCAATGTAATGTAATGTCCCTGTGGGGAAGTTATTTGTTATTGCGTCTTTAAAAATAATAAAAAAAAAATAATAAAATCTTTAGGGTTAAGTCAGGAGTCTGTCTTACAGTTTGGTCTCTTACAAAGGCTGCGATAGTGTTTTAAGATCCCATTGTGATGTTTGTCTGTTTGACAGTCATTAACTTTCACTAAATTCAGAATTTTGTTGTTTGTTAGCAATGCACATTGCTAACAATGTTTTTTAGCAATGTTGTTTGTTAGCAAATATTTGGGGCAACAATGAGATAGAAGTCTTACCAGTGTAGCATTATGAAATTGGGATTTATCTGACTGATACGAGTAACTTGCTCCCAATGAAATAGTTAACGTCAAAGTAATAATTTGTGAGTGGGAAGACCTGACTGGTCTTTTACCACTGGACCTTTACCCAGTCTTTGGACTTTGCACACTTGTCTCTTTTTCCTTCTAAACCTGACATCTCTAGTAATGCTGAGGCAACTGGCATCAGTGCATCTCTGACTTTTGACATCAGGAATTGTATCATACTCCAACTGATACACTATGTAAGATTGATTCAAGAATTTCTTGTCACACGCTATTTGCTGTTTTGTTTGTTTGTTTGTTTGTTTGTTTGTTTGTTTGTTTTGGTAGCTTTCTTTAACTGAAACAGTAACTTTACCTGCACCTTCAGTTTTTCCATTTGCCTAGAGTGGTAGATGGTGATGTAAGATAACTGAACTTTGGCATGAAAAGTTTGACAAACTTGGCATAAATAACCTGAAATAAGTCAATTTATACTTCATTTTGGATGCCACGTCCAATGAAATTGTTGTTTGCAGTGAAAATTTCTGACTAATCACCCATTTCTGAAGAACCCGAGGAGCAGTCCACATGAAGAGTTGGCTTTGTCAGTTTAAGTGAAAGGTTCTGTTCCTATTTTGTTCCAAAAATGGTTTCCTCCGTTTCTCTGTCTGTTTTCTACTTGTAAATTCTCAAGTATTCCACAACTTCTCATGAGCATTGCTGCTTTACAGTGTTGCTACTACACACAAGTTTCTTTTCTAGACTCACTATAAACAGTGCAGTACAGTCAGTGACATATATATATCACACGGTCTTGATTCATATGAATTATACACTTCTAGGATAGATTCAGGTCATTTTGTTTGCCTAAAGAAAGCAACATGACATCTCTGGGAAATGCAGATGCTTTACTGTTTTCAGCTTTGTCAACAGACATTACAGAGAAGACAGAGTCAGAATCTTCTCAGAAGTGCACAGTGACCATAGGAAACACAATGGATTCAAGCTGGAACAAGGGAAATTCCAGTTAGGTAATAGTAGGAAAAATCACAATGCATGCAGTCAAAAGAAACCTGTTGACCAGACAGGCTATGAAATATCCCTATGAAATCTCCTTTCTTGGAGGTACTCAGACTGGAAAACAAACTGAGCAACATGATCAAAATTGTCCCTAACTTAAGTATAGAACTGTATTTGATCGCCTCCAGATGGGTTCCCACTGGGGAACACTTAAATGGATCAAAGAAATTCAGATTTGAATTCACAAAGAACTTTGCACATACCTACTACAGTCTTGCTAAAATAAATACAGAATATTTTAAGAGTCTCATGTTTGTTTGTTTCTCTATTGTGATTTAATTATTTAAAAAAATATATTTGGTGATAGATACATTGGTTGGTTTTCCTTATCCTCTTAAACTAAGTATCACTTTTTAATGGCATATTAAATTTTTGACAAGCTTTTCTAGCTGAAAATACTTTTGGATTAATTGTAAAGATTTTGTATGGACTGACCAGACCAGAATGGCCTGAGAGAGCATTTAATGACTATTCTTTAATAAAAGAGTTGCAGGATGCTTTTTTTTTAATTTCATCCATTTCATAGTTTTCACTTGGTGAGAAAAATGTTATTTCCAAATCAATATCATAAGTAGTTTGAGTGAAAGAAAGACAGAAAGAGAGAGAGAGAGAAAGAAACAGAGTGAAAGAGTGAAAGAGTGAAAGAAAGAGTGAAAGTGAAAGAGTGAAAAAGTGAGAGAAAGAAAGAGTGAAAAAGTGAAAGAAAGAAAAAGAGAGAAAGAGAGAAAGAGAGAAAGAAAGAGAGAAAGAAAGAGAGAAAGAGAAAGAGAGAAAGAGAGAGAGAAGGAGAGAGAGAGAGAGAAAGAAAGAAAGAAAGAAAGAAAGAGAGGAAAACATGGAACTTTAATAAATTTTATTTTCCTGATCATAAAGTATAACAAAGGATTTTCACTAGGAAAAAATGTCTATATTTCTTCTCAGTGTTCAACATAGAGTCATTGGGGTCAGTCTAAGATAGAGTGACTTTTTTCTTCCTTTTCATTATGTATCATTCTACATCTAAGTCCAAAGAAAGAAAGGTAAGCTTCATTTAGTAAAATATGCTGATTATATATACAGTTTGCTTTCTGCTACAGTAGAAGAGTTATGTGTGTAATTACATCCATCTATATAAATGAGGAATATATATAGAATAGAGAATATCTCTGTATATAAATAAACATATATATTTAGAAAATGAATTAAAAACTGCTTTTGTCAAAATAAATTTGCTGTTTTGTCAATGTTTTCTGTGTTTCATCTTTATTTGGAAATACCATGTTACTTTACTTGTATAAGTAAGATAAATTCTTTTTAATTGTTTTTCCTTTGTTGTACACTATTAAGATTTTCTCACATGCAACTGGCTTCTTACTACTTATTAAAAGAACATATTCATCTTTTTTCTAATGTCTTTATGAGCTTTATCATTATTATTTTTTTAACACACGTTATAGACGACTGCATATATCAGTTTCTAGAGAGCAACATAAATTTCTTGAATATGCTATCAAGCAGTGGGTGTGAATTTAGCACACAATCTTTTAGATAAACTGCATGACAGTCTTCAAGAAAAATCTTGATATTTGGCTGCCATTTGTAACCATGTTTCATAAAATGAAGTATAAAGTAAGTCATTATAAAATTATGTTGTTTTCTTGTGTTTTATTTATTTGATTGGTTTTGCTTTTTTGTTTGTTTCATTTGTTTTGGTGTTTACAATTCACTTGACACTGTGTTTGTTATTCTTATATATCAAATTGTAATAAATAAAGTCACAGTCATTAGTTGCTAAATATAAAAATTTATAAATCAAGTACAAATATTTCCTGAAGTAGTTTTTCTTATCTGGTTATTGCAAGTCAGATTTTTTATTTTATTTTTTGTCTCCCCTGCCTTCAACTTTGCATGGTTCAATTAGTAGTGTTCTTTATAAAAGCTCTAAGGAAATGGAATATACTGATTTTTTTTCTTGAGATCTAAGATACTATGTAATTGATCTCTGTGTCTTTAGTAAGCACAAGTCAATTTATTACCAGTCAATTATTTTCTATAAATATTATGCTATTGGTTTACATGATAATATTCATAACAATTACTACAGAGATATGTTTGGAGGTATACAAGAGCCAATGCAGAGCAGAACTGAGATCATCTGGGTACATAAAGGAATCATACAGACTCTGGGAAGGCATTTGAAGGAAATTGCTGTGACTTGTGGTGCTCAGAATTAAGTTCTTCTTTCCATGCAATTTAATGGGAAGTGCGTAATCCATATCCCTAAAACTTAGGTAAATTTAATCATGTTGTTACAGTCTTCTGAATGTCAAACCATTGTTTTTGTTTTTAATTATTTTGACTTGATTGAAAAGTAAGTAGATCTGGGTGAAAAAGAGCTGAGTGAAATATTCATTGTTTCCTGTTTTTGACTTAGCAATTGAAGTGGAACATTAAAAAATATTGAAGATGAAATGTCTTCTTGACATTTTAGCATGAATGTTTACCGTGGTGTGGATGTTTGAGAAAAACATGACTTCCCACTAACTCACACTGTCACATTCTTTTAAAGAAAAAATTGCAGGAAAAAGCTTTTAGCTGTTCATCACACTAAAATATGAGTTTAACCAAAGACTAAGACAATGATTACTTTTTACTTCATGAAATATGTTAATACGTGTGTATCTTTTTCTCCAAAGCCTGACTAAAGAATGGATAATGATTTCAGTAGTGGAAAAATAAAGAAATAGTCCCAAAGATCGCATCCCTTCTTAAATACAAAGAGGTTGTTTCTGTGTGGTCTTTCAGTGCCATGTTATGTCTGGGGCTGGAAGCAGAGGTGCCAAAATATTGTGAAATGCTGTTCTTGTGGCATTTTCTTCTAAGCCTGAGACTGCTAAGAAATCTGACTAGAAAGCCTCTTTTCAGATTTCTGCCCCAATTTTGCAGACTCGAGGGGTTCATGTAGTTCTAATAAGCTTCAGCTAAGTCTGTGAACATGTAGATACTCATCTCAATCAAATATGAATTCCAAACTTTCTAAGTCCCACCCATCACCAATCTACATCTGAAAGTTACAGTTCTACCTCCAGCAATAGTTTTCAGATAAATGTCCACGCATTTGAAGGAAATGTCAAAGTACACCAGGTATGTCAGGCTGTACTAGAGAAGTACATTTCATTGATGCATTGTATATGGCACATCATTCAGCACTCAAGAGATTAATCATCAAGTCTCTAAGTTCTTTTCACTTTCCCAAGTTTGCTAGCTATGCTGTCTTGCATAGCTATAGAATATGTAAAAGGTTTCTTGCTTTCCTGTGAGCCCAGCAATTTTTGTCTTTTTCAGACAAGAAAAGCAAATAAAATTTGTCTTACTTTATAAAAAATGGCATTCTGTTTATTGCTATAAGTGAACATGTTGGCTTTCTTCCTCATTTGTAACAACCTGTTTGTTTTCTTCTTTAATTTATACCAAAGTTATCATGTACTCATTAAAACTTCAGTGAAATAAAACATGAAAGAGGAAAAAGTCTATATGAACCCCAAAACAGAAATATAACATACAATGTTTCATAAAGAAACAATACTAATACAGCTGTACAGAATGCAAGTAAAATATATCCTTGTAGCAAATTAGTGGAATGCATGTTTTTTTATAAACTGGCAAGTTCAAGTTTCGGTTTATTTCTACATTCTATTCTCTTGTAGTAAGCCTTTTCCTAGAAGCCAATAGAATCATATCAGCATTTATGCAAGTACTAGCCCAGTGGAATTAAAACCAAATATTTTCTGTGACATAAGTACACCAAAAATTTTTTTTTTTTTTTTTTTTTTTTTTTTCTGAGCACATAAACCATCCGTATCAAGAGAAACAGAGCTGTGTTGTAACAGTAAACTGGGCAATCCATCGATTAGCCACAAATATCTTTCTTTAGCTTGATCAGTGACCATGTTAAGTCACCATCACATTAACAAAAGCAGAGATTTTATCTTTATGTCAACTTCCTTTTCTATGTCACTCCATTTCAATCAATTTTACCCAAACAGATGCCATAAAGAGGTAAAACTATAAGTTGGTAAAACTATACAGTATTTCTTTATTATCTAATATCCATATGGGAGAAACAGGACTAACAAGCTATTAGCTTAAATGTTAAAATTTTTATTGCTCTGCAATGATATTGCAGTCTTTTTTAGTCATGCAGCCAACGAAGGGGGTCAAATAGGCTTATCCATTTTGTCAGTGAGGGTCTCTTATTCTGACTTTATTCTGACTCCAGAATTTTAACATTTTTCAAGCCAGTATTGATTTTGAATCCTTGAGCTGCTAATCATTATTAGAATTTAAATATTTATTATTGCTATCTAAATTATCTCATCTCTACTGCATTTTTACTTCTGTTATTTTGCACAGTTCTAGCTTGTATACTTTCTCTCTGATTTTTCTCATCTTAGTCTTTTCAGAAGTCTAAGCTAAGGTTACAAAGCTGTGCTGTGTCCAAACTATATTTTGGATCACAGACAGATGAAACTCTGGGAAGAGGATTACAGGATCAAAAAATTTGCTTCAGGTGATGAAGAACTGTTGGCAACAAACACAGCTTCACCTGTGGTAGTTCATAGTTTGATTACGATGACTCTCTTGGAAAAGAAATCCCCGTCTTCCTTGAGTTGTTATTATTTCTCTAGAAATACCATTCACTGGTTAAGGCCATTTCTTTTTGGCACATATTTCATGGTGTGAAATAATAAAATAATTATTCAAGAATCCAGATCTTGTTGCAATGACTCCATAGATGTTTGTCGCTACTCTTACCATGAGTCATCACAAAGGAAAGAGTATGAACAGATCTATAATGAATAGGTATGATTAAGTAGGGCGTGAACAAATGTGAGAAATAGTGAAGTATACTTAGCTAAAATGATACATCTCAGTACTCTTCAGTAGTCTATTGTTATGATTTTGGCTGGGACAGAGTTGATTTATTTCATAGAGGCTCACAGAATGCTTTGTTTTAGATTTTTGATGAAAATAGTAGTGATAATATGCTGATGGTTTTAGTTGTTGCAGTGTTTGCATAGAGTCAAGGACTTTTCTGCTTCTTGTGCTGCCCTACCAGTAAGCAGGCTGCGGATGCACCAGAAGCTGGGAGGGGATAGAACTAGGTCAGCTGACCCAGACTGACCAAAAGTATGTTCCATACCATGTGATGTCATGCTGAACTATTAATATGGGGAGGGGCAGGGCTGGTTGGGAACTGCTTGGTGATGGGCTGGGCAACAGTCAGTGAGAGGGAAGTAATTGCATTGTGCATTGCTTGCTTTACGTATTCTTTTACTATTATTATTTTCCATTCCTTTTCTGTCCTATTAAACTATCTATCTCAACCCATGAGCTTTTACTTTTTTCCCTTCAATTCTCTCTCCTTCATCCTACTGGATTTTTTATTTTTTTATTTTTAACTGTAATAATACAAGATCCGCTAATCCAGACAACAGGAGCAATAATGAGTAACAGCTGATATTCAGCTAATATCGTATTTACTAACAGCACCTGGCATCCTGTTAGGAAACTGCTCCAAAGATAAGTTTCTCTTTAACATTTTGTGATACCCGTTCGCTGAAAAACACAATAATCTGATGAATGTGATTCATTTTTGTTAGAACTGTCTGTGGCTTTCTTTTCTGTTTTCCAGCTTCAGACAAATAATGTAGAACAGTACAATTACTGTAACAGGAAAAAATATGCTATTATTCATCCATAAAAACAGAGCTACCATTTTGTTAGGTAGCTCTGTTGTTGTAGGTAAATTTCCTATGCTTTTTCTTTCTAAAAATATTTCCTGAAATGGTACCAGTCTATGAAGTTAAAATTAATTCAAAATTGTATTTAAAATAAAACATGTTAAGTCAGAACTCAATGTTTTTTGTTCTTATTTTAATCCACTGCTATTCACATATAATTTATTTTCTGAAATAAAACATTTTGCCATGATGCTGTCTCATATTCCAATGAAATGCGTGTTATGATATACTCCAGTAAAAATCACTGATCTCAATGTCCCTCACTCAAAGACAGAAGAATATTTGAGACTGCAGGATTAGAAAGTACTTTTGACAACAACAGTTAGAATTCTATCAAAAGCTCTTCCACAAAATACATTCTAGAAAGTCTCTCAGTTTTATTTTTATTGAAAAATTTAACCAAAATAACTTAAACATTTCAATCTTACAGACTACGGTGGTAGTATTGTAGATCACAATACTGAAATAACAGTAAGTAAACAATTAACATTTCACATAGCATTGGTATGTGGATTGTGTGCTATTATTTCAAGATTGTGGAATTCGAACAGGAAAGAATGATGCTGAATTCTTTGTACACCTACTGGTTTTCAGAGGTCACTTCTATCAGAAGGGCTCAGCAACTTGGGATACCAAGTATCTGAACAATCAGAACAATCAGTTATTGAATTCCTCATAGTAAAAGTCCTTCCTCCTCTTCTGTATCCCTTAAGGAAGTGTGGGAGAATGTGTGAAACAATTGGTACACAGCTACAGAGAAACATACTTACAATGTATTTGGATCAGCTTGCAATCTATGGACAAATGCAGTTGAAATACAAACCTCACATTCAGTCAGGATGCTGTTATTATTTGTGCAATATTCAAAGTATTTTTTAAAGTTGTTACATATTAATAAAATTGCTGAAGAAACTATAGCTGTCTTATATCAATTGAAAATAATAATCATAAAAAAAAAAATAAAAATCTCAGTAGCCAAGGATTAATTCTATGTCAAAATATCAGCAAAATTAATAATCTCAGTATTTCAATATTTTATACCAAGTTACCCAAATCTACTTAGTCAACATACTGAGTTAGAATCTTCTGTGAACAGCCATCTCTCAACAGTTTTTTTTTTTTAATTTAGATTTTAGATGGATGTACAATCCCATGAGAAATAGTACTATTTTTCTGATATTTTCCACTTAAAAAATAATAAATTAAAAAAAAAATGAGTCTCTAATGAACTTGAACAATATTCAAGAGAAAGATATGATTTCACCTTCCTAAAATATTTTGAATACCATTTAGTTTGTAATAGGGACACTGCTTATAGATAAAAATTTACATATAGATAAAAACAAATCTGGAATATGATTTCACAAAGTTAAATTGCAGGAGTTGGTATCATTCACTAAATGTCTAAAGCCCCATGGTGTAGTGCAGTGGTCTGCTGAACCATTCAATAACTGAGATCTTAGCTTCCAAGTACCTTCTAACAGTGAGCTACTTTGTACCAGGCTTATATTTTGTTACCCATGATGTTTTATGGAAAATGGTCCCAGCTGAGATACTTTCATAAGTGAAAAGAGGAAGAAGCCAAAGAAGCTCATTTCTACCAAGCACCTGTCTAATGTCAAACAAAGTATGGGAAAAGATTTGATTTTCTTTTGCCAGTTGTCAGAGGTCAAAACTAGAAATGAGGTTAAAAACTGATTATAAAAGCTGAAGGAGTATAAATTCATTAAGGCTATTAATGAATAGCATCTATGAATTTTTTCAAGATCTTCCTTAGAATTACATTTGGTAGTTACTGGGGGAAGTTGTATTCTGTCTGTTTTTAAGCTCATTTTAAATTCTAGTAAAAGAACTTATTAAAAAGAAAATATGGAAGATATATATATATAGCATATCTCAAGTATCTATTCCGTGAAAATGTTAGAATGAGTTGTATTCTGTCTCTTAAAGCCAGCATGAGATAAACCCTCCTAACAAAATTCACATACAGTGACTGTTCTTCTGTAGTTCCTTAAAGTAGTAACAGTGTGATTTTTATCAGTCAGACTTGACATTACAGAGATTTGTCTTTTCATTTTATCACACGATTTATAAGAATTTCTCAATTTATTACTTAATATCATGCTTAACTAGTATTTAACCTACCCCAGGAAGTAGCCTTACCCATGGGCACTTCTGACTGGGCTGCGGAAGAAAATGGGAAAAAAACAACAACAACAAAAAAAAAAACAGATTATCAGTAAAACTGGTGATAGACTAGGAGATACTTAAAGTTAGAATTCTGCTTGACACCTATGATATCTGAATTTATTGCTGTTTACTTTCATTTTGAAAGTGACTAGCAATTAATATTGTTATTAGATTTTCTTAGGAACTCTGTAATGAAAAGAATCTTGTGGTAAGAAAGAAGGGAATTATGACACAAGCTACATGGATCAAACGTATTTCTTCAGAACTGGATTATTGTATTTACTTGGATGAAGGAAGATGCACTATCATCTGAAAAAGCCTCTCAAATCAAACTGTATTTTCACTATGTCTATGAGCAGAATAGAAAAGATGATAACCAATTCTTTGGAGATGGCTAATAAATTACTTTAAAGTAGTATAGTCCAGTGCCTTCAGCTCCAACTGACATAATCAATCGGAAGAAATGCCATCGTATTTCCTTCTATTTATTTTTAAGTCCGGGTTTATTTTAAGGCTGAGATAAACAGCTCATCCTACCCTAGAATTTTATCCTTCAAAATACGGCAAAAGGCTGAAGGGTGTGATCAGGCTGCCCTCTTAAGAGTGATTTTGCTTCATATGTCTGCTTAATATAAGCAATGCGAATACATTGCTTATAGCTAATTGGTATACATCAAGAAGAGGATCCTTAACATCCTATTCAACCTTAAAAGTGGAACATTAAGTGTGCATCCTAGGTATGTACATTCTTCTGAGCTGATAAATAGTTCTCCTTTTTTTTTTTTTTTTTTTTTTTTTTGTAATTCCAGAATGTCCACATATCAGACTACCTAGTAGAAGAAAGAGTAACAAGGCAAATGAAAAGCCAGCTTAGCTAAGAGGAATCACTAAGAGAAAGATTAATTTTATTTTGTTTGTTTTCTCCTTAGAACCAATCAATTATCTTGTAGAAACAAGTTTGTTGCCTAACAGTTTTCATTTCTGAAATATCATCTGACTGAATTTTGTGAATATTGTAGCCACAAAAGTACATATTTATTTTATGTATTTTTTTTCCCTTTATTTTGTATTTTCTAAGGCAAATGTAAAGTTGAGTCTAAACACTCTGACAGTTTAGGAGATTTCAAGCATGTATGCTATCTGTTAAATTAAACTGGAGAGAAAAGGTGAAGAGATGCTCTCCAAGAGTGACATTCTCTTCAAGATCTTACTGACACCAGATGTTAGACTTGCCATAGAAGACTTTTTGTTTGTTTGCTTATTCCTTTTTGCAGAAGGAGTAGCAAGTTGCATTTGTCCAGCAGTGGAGCCAGCATGTTGATTTAGACAGGGAGAGGAGGAAATAAAAAAAATAAAAATAAAAAAATAAAAAAAAAAGCAAGCCCTGGGGCAAGTTTTAATATGCAAAAGCAAAGACTTACAGCCATCTGGCATTTTGACAGAATGGATCAACTACCCTCCTGTAGCTCCTTCTTTTTAATCTGCAAGGTTAACTGCTAGCCTGCCTTGCAGGTATTTATACTGGAAACACAGGTTTCTGTCTGCTGAGCATGCTGTATGTTTACTCCACTTAAAACAAAAATCTTGAACGGCTTTGATGTTTGTTTAGTTCACTGAATATTACTAGGGTTGGTCCAAGCTTGCAGTCTTCTCATGCAAAACTCCCATTAAATTTAAAGGGGTTTTGTGTAAGAACAGTGGGATCAGCCTTGATATTTGCATTCTGTCTTTACACGATATGAACGTGTTCATAAACTATTTTTATAGAAAATTTTAAACTACTTCTACATGATTGCATAGGCTTTCTTTTGCAAGGCAGAAGGATTATTTTATCTCTGGTTAAAGCAAATTCTACAGACAGTTTGTTTACATGTAGCATGCTGACTAGTAGTCAGTATTTTATGTTACAATGCATGGTTTCCACTCCAAAAACACACACACACACACACACACACACGCACACACACACACGCAGAGCTACTACCAAAATAACAAAAGACTATGTTTTCAGGTAACTCATTTTCCTTGCACACAGAAAAGTAATATGTATGTAACAGCACTTGTTACCTGCAGGTCATTTAGCTTTCAGTGCCCACACAGTTCCCTTAGGCTCCCTCTTCGTACACGAATTCTTGAAAAACACAACCACAAAATCCTTCATGCCACGAACCCTTACAGCAGCATATAATACGTCTCCTCTTGTGCACACTCTGTTATCTAAAGGAAGATAGAGGTATCATTTACCTGTAAAACACGACCAGTTTGTTCATAAGAGACCAAAGTATACATGCTCGGTTAGATGTTTTAGGGCTCAGAAGTAGATTTACTCTGGGTTTGTTTTAGAATGGCAGCAAGATTTCCAAATTTCATTTACATTAAGTGTCTCTAATGCAGTAATCAAAAGGATTTGTATTATGGCTACACACACATAAATAAATATTACTGTTTTAAACATCCTTAAAACTATTTGAGCACTCAAAAAAGATGTTAGTATAAACTAATATGTTCTCCACAGTCTCCAAAGGCTAGCATTTCTTGGATTTTCAAGGTGGTTTTCAAGGTGGTTTTGTTGTTGTTGTTATTGTTGTTGTTGTTGTTGTTTTAAATTTACTGACAACATTTTTCAATTGACACCTGTTTTCCCAAAGAATGAATTAAAAGGCAGTTTTGAATTGTCACAGGCACTTATAAAATAATACATATGGGAGTGTAAGTGGTAAAACTTACATACTTGTTCTAATCTGAAAAATATAAGATGGAAAAAAATGCTTATTCTTTTAGTGGAATTGCAGCTGAAATGAAAAATGTCAAAGTATCCCCACTTAAGTGGACAGATATAATAATCAAGATATTAGAATAATCAGGAAACCTGCAGGAACATGAAATTACATCTAATAAATAGTGCAAACAGGATACTAATTAAATATAATGACACCAGGAAGAAAGGTAAACTATGATGGAAAAAATCATTCAAGTTCATTAAGGTCTTCAGCCTCCAGTAAGGGAAAAAAATTATAATTATGGAAGCTAAGGTTATTTTTTATTACTATTTTTGATAATGTTTTATATGCAATGTGCTACTTATGCATAATGTTTTGGAGTTAAAATAAAAAATAAACAAACAAAAAAACTTGCCTTCCTTTGTTATTCTAGTATTCATTTAATTCAGAAGCCAGAGAAGTAATTTGAACTAACATCCACTTTCTCTGCTTTTGAAATGTGCAGTCACATCTTCAGGAGTTTTGCAGCAGACTGTAATAAGAACAGACATTCCAACCTGAATGCCAGAGGCTAAAAAACACAAATTCTGCTGAAGAGTATGCAAAGTACTCCTCTCTCCCTCCCCCCTCCAAATCTCTGCCTGGACACTGAGCCACAGTTCTGTCAGTGACCAGGATATGAAACAAAGATTCAGTGACAAACCTAAGGAACTCAGTTCAGATTTTGTTTGTTGTTACTGCTGTTTTAAAGGTGCCTTCGCACTCTTTTGTTTTAGGATTCGTGTAGAAGGAAAAAAAAATAGCACAAAAGAGAACCAGAATGGCACTTCAGGATATATAAATTAAGGGTTAAATGCTGCAAAACTTCATGTTTCTTAATTTTGAGTTATGCTACGTGTATTTAAAATTTTGATTACTTGAAAAACAAATTAAAAGACAAATTGATCTGTTGTTTTTCATTCTCAGACCTTGCACAACATTTTTGAGACTTCACGCATTTGAGCTTATGGATTTAGATCTACTAGGACATGGTCCTCACATTCTGGATCATACTTTTATTGTTGGTCTGTTATTTGATTCAAGGGAAGAGGAAATTTATCATACATCTCTGATTCAAAAGTATTTGGAAAATAATTGTCTCTTATCTATGTTCATATGTACATATCTGTGTGTGAGTATGTGCATCATATTTTTCCTTTTCTTTGTCAAAGGGCACTGTTAGGATAATGGGTTAATGGAGGAAATTGAGCTAAGCATTATTATTTTGTCTTTTTACTTTGCTATCAAGATTGTTGTCAGAGTTGAACTGGGAATATAGAACAATTATTTAGGGCAAAAAAATGTTCTAGCTGAAGATTAAAAAAAAAAGAAAAAAAAAGCGTTGTGTAACTTCAGAGAATAGTGGATTTAATACAAAAGTAGAGCTGGCTGTGGAGTTTTTGACTGAATACGTATTTTATCAGAAAATTCCAATTCTTTGAAAGAAAACTTTTCCTAGAAAATTTAAGCAAGGGTTAAATTGATATTTGAAAGGTTCATAAGATTTGGAATTGCTTTTCTGGGTGAGAAAAGAACCCCAGCATAGCAAAGCAATAAGATCAGTGAATAATGAAGTAATTTAAGTACAACATATGAAAAAAGAGTTCAGGTTCTTATGCTGTCTGACTGATTGGAACTGTCCTGCATATTTTCCTTTGCAGTTCAGGAATTTGTTTTAGCAAAAAAAAAAAAAAAAAAAAAAAAAAAAAAAAAAAACACACATACTGGCCATGCCAAATGTGCTGCTTGTTCTCACTTTGACCCCCCAAAGTTTCCTGAAAAAGCCACTCCAGCAAGTTCTATTGCAATCAGTCGGTTCTCTGCCTGATTTTGAGTAAGAATATGCAACTATCTTTCCTGCCAGTTATTTTCCTTGTATGTAAAATATAATTCTTGATTTTCAGCCATTGTTCCAGCCATAAATCATTGATATATGACTTAAATAGTTTTCTCTTCTGATCTTCTGAATTTTTGTAATCTGAGTTCCCTGCAACTGTTCTTGTTTCTTCAGCAGTCCACTTCACTGGGACTTTCCCTTCTGTTCTGTGATGTGACATTGATCAGCACATGTGGGAAACTTGGGGAAGTTACAATTACTCACTCTTGCCAGATGTCACATGCTCGGTTTTGGGCTTCAAAAAAATGCTGAATTAAAAATAAAATAAATAAAATAAAATAAAATAAAATAAAATAAAATAAAATAAAATAAAATAAAATAAAATAAAATAAAATAAAATAAAATAAAATAAAATAAAAAAAATTCCTCTTGCATGAAGGTACTATGATAACATTATTATGAGATCTAAAATTATCTCATAGTTAACTGCATGGTTTTTTGGTACTTAGGTTTTCCAAGAGTCCTGTACCTGACAGCTGACATACAACTCTACCTTATGATCTTGTTCTTTGAAATTGGGAAAGGACTGACTTTTCCTGTAATGTTAAATTACAGGAATCCTGCTGAAAATGACTGCTAAATGTTCTGACATGCGTAATACAGACTTGCTGTTTTATTGGGAGCAGAAAATCTATTTTTGTTAAATTTTGGGTTAAATTCAGTCATGACTAATGAAACAAGCCACATTTCTGGGTTGAAATACTATGTAGATAGTATAGTGCACCCAACCCAATCAAGTAGCATTTCAAAACACTAGATGGTCTCTTTATTTCCTTCTGTATACACATTGTGTGTACATGGGTGTCCTTTCCCATCTTCCATCATCCACCCTCATACACATTTTTTTTTGAGTGGTCAAGGTGATGGATATGAATGTTTTAACTTGAACACACAATTTTATCCTTTAATTAGTGTCAGGAAATCTAATGGGGAAATTCACAAAATATTGAATATTCTAGTGTGCCTGTCCTCCTTCCCAGGCATAATGAAAGGCTGATATACAACTGAAAGCAGAGTATCGTAATGTAAGAACAACTTGGCTTGAATAACTAGTAGAAGTGAATAAGTGTATCCTACAAATGATAGAGGAGGCAACAAGGAGAGGTGCTATGCTGGATCTCATTCTCCTCAACAAAGAGGAGCTGATGGGGAATGTGAAACTCAAAGGTAGCCTTGGCTGCAGTTACCATGAAATGGTGCAGCTTGGGATCCTTAGGGCAGCAAGGAGGAATCACAGAAAGCTCGCTATCCTAGACTTCAGGAGAGCAGACTTTTTCCTCTTCAGGGATCTGCTTGGTAGAATACCATGGGACAAAGCCATGGAGGGAAGAAGGGTCCAAGAAATCTGGTTAATATTGAAGGATCACCTCCTTCAAACTCAGGAGTGAAGAGGAATTCAAGCAAAATGTCAGGAGGCCTGCAGAGATGAACAAGGAGCTCCTGAGCAAGCTTAAACAGAAAAAGAAGGCATACAGAGAATGCAAGGACAGGTAGCTTGGGAGGGATACAGAGACATTTTCCAAGCAGCCAGTGATAAGCTTAGGAAAGCCAAAGCCCATTTAGAATTAAGTTTGGCCGGGAACATCACAGGCAAAAAGAAAAGGCTCTATAAGTTCTTTGGTGATAAAAGAAAGACAAGGGAAACTGTGGGTCCTCCCTGGAAGGAAAGGGGAGACTTGGTTACCCAGGATATGGGGAAGGCTGAGGTACTTAATGATTACTTTGTCTCAGTCTTCCCAGAAAACACGTATAGCCACATGGCCCAGGCCCAAGAAGGCAAAGGTAAAGAGTGGGAGAATGAAGAATTGCCCAGTGTAGGAGAAGATCAAGTTCAAGACTGTCTTAGGAACCTGAAGGTACATAAGTCCATTGGATCTGAGAGATGCATCTGCAGGCCCTGAGGGAACGGTTGGATGTAGTTGCTAAGCCACCTTCCATCATATTTAAGAAGTCATGGCAGTCCGGTGAAGTTCCCACTCATTGGAAGAGGGGAAGACCTCCATTTTTTAAAAGGCAAAGAAAGACCTGGGGAACTACAGGCCAGTCAGTCTCACCTCTGTGCCTGACAGGATCATAGAATCATAGAATCGTAGAATATCCTGAGTTGAAAGGGACCCATAAGGATCATTGAGTCTCATGGTGCTCATGGCACCACACAGGTCTACCCCAAAGTTCAGACCATGTGACTAAGAGCACAGTCCAAAGTCTTCTTAAACTCTGACAGGCTTGGTGCTGTAACTACATCCCTTGGGAACTTGTTCCAGTGCGTGACAACCCTGTTGCTGAAGAACCTTTTCCTGATATCGAGCCTGAACCTCCCCTGTCGCAACTTCAAGCCATTCCCTCGGGTCCTATCACTGGTCACTAAAGAGAATAGATCAACGCCTGCCCCTCCACTCTCCGTCATGAGGAAGCTGTAGGCCGTGATGAGGTCTCCCCTCACTTTCTTGTTTTCCAGGCTGAACAAGCCAAGTGACTTCAGCTGCTCCTCATACATCTTCCCTTCTAGACCGTTTACCATCTTTGTTGCCCTCCTTTGGGCACTCTCTAATAGTTTGATGTCCTTTTTATACTTTGGTGCCCAAAACTGCACACAGTACTCTAGGTGAGGCCACACCAGCACAGAGTAGAACGGGACAATCACTACCCGTGACTGGCTAGCAATGTTGTTCTTGATGCACCAGAGGATATGGTTGGCCCTTTTGGCTTCCAGGACATGCTGCTGGCTCACATCCAGCTTGCTGTTGATCAAAATCCCCAGATCCCATTCTGTGGGGTTGCTCTCCAGCATCTCATCCCCCCATCTGTACGTATAACCAGGGTTGCCCCTTCCCAGGTGCAGAATCTGGCACTTTCTCTTGTTAAACTTCATACTGATGGTGATTGTCTAGCTCTCTAATTAGTCCAGATCTCTTTGCAAGGCCTCACCAACCTCAACGAAGTCAACAGCTCCACCGAATTTGTTATCATCTGTGAACTTGCTCAAAAAAATTTCAAGTCCTTCATTTAAATAGTCTATGTAAACATTGAAGAGGACTGGTCCTAAAATGGAGCCCTGGGGAACCCTACTAGTGACAGGTCACCAGCCTGATGAAACCCCATTTACCATAACCCTCTGGGCCCTACCCATCAACCAATTATTTTCAGAACTTATTATGCTTTTATCTAACTGTATTCTGGTCATTTTGTCCAGAAGGATACTGTGGGATGAATCCCATCTGGCCCCATGGACTTGTATGCATCCAGGTGGAGCAGCAAATCCTGCACAAGTTCAGGGTAAACTGAGAGTTTATTGTTCCTGCAGTCATGGTCCTCCAGCTCTGGGCAGCTCTGGTCCTAGAGCCAATCACTGGTGTTGAAGACAGAGAAAACAATTGCGTTAAACATCTCTGGTTCGTCTGTGTCCCTGTTTGTGAGGTGACCATCCTCATCAATATTGGACCAATGTTTGCTCTGGTCCTCCTTTTCCTATTAACATACTTTTAAAAGCCTTTCTTATTGTCCCCCACACTGCTGGACAGCTCCAACTCTAACTAAGCCTTGGCTGCACAAATTCTCTTCCTGCAAAGGTGAGCAGCATCCCTGTAGTCCTCCCATGTCATCTGACCTTGCTTCCAGAGCCCATACACTTTCTTTTTCCACCTAAGCTTAAAGAAGATCCCTGCTCAGCCAGGCCAACCTTCTGCCCCTCTTGATTGACTTCTGACATTTTATAATTGCTGTTCCTGCTCTCTTAGGAGGTGGTACTTAAAAACCAACCAGCACTGTTTGACCCCTGTTGCCTGCCCTGCCTGTCCCTTCTGAAGAGCCTGTAACCATCCCTTGTAACACTCTAGTCACAGGCCTCTTCCCATCAGGTTTCACTTGTGCCAATGATGTCATAGCTCTGGGACTGGGCCAAGGCTTCTAGCTCCTCTTGGTTATTTTTTTGTGCTTCATGCATTTGTGTAGAAACATTTCAGATGTGCTTCATTGAACCCAGCCCCTCGTGGGGCAGACTGAAGGGTCTTGCTAGCACACAGTCCCTTAATTTTTGGCATGCAGTCCCATAGCTTATTGCTGGCATGCCCAGTTTTGTCCCTTTCCCCCTTTGAATCTAGTTTAAAGCTCTGTCAATCAGCCCTGTTAACTTCTGGGCAAAAATCCTTTCCTCTTTCGAGAAAGATGCTTCCCATCAGGAGCCAGTAGGCCTGGTGTCATGTAGACATTCCCATGATCAAGAAATCCAAAATTACATTGATGGCACCAGCCTCGGAGCCATGTATTGATCTTTTGGGTCTGCTTATTTTTATTTTTATTTTTTTCAGTATTGATACTCACTACTGGAAGGATTGATGAAAACACTACCTGTGTAGTTTTATGATGGAGTGTAGTGATAGGACAAGGAATAATGGCTTTAAACTAAAAGAGGGTAGGTTTAGATTAGATATAAGGAAGAAATTCTTTACTATGAGGGTGGTGAGGAAATGGAACAGGTTGTCCAGCAAAGTTGTGGATGTCCCATCCCTGGAAGTGTTTAAAACCAGGTTGGATGGGGCTTTGAAAAAAACTGGTGTAGTGGGAGGTGTCCCTGCCCGTGTCAGGGGGGTTGAAATTAGATAATCTTTAAGGTCCCTTCCAACCCAAACCATTCTATGACTCTATGATTCTATGATAAGCAAAGTTTTGCTATTCAGAAAACCTTTTACCTCCTGCACTATTAAGGTGACCAAAATGAAGCTCTGCTTTAGTGTTTTATATATTACATGAAAATGTGATCTGTGAATTCACACCTGACTAGTGATGGACACAAAGACATTTTCTCTTAAGCATGGCCATTTTCTTAGTCATTTACTTCTTGCTCAACTGGCTGTTCATGAGTGCAGCTCACTGGTCAAATCTACACTTTATGGAAAATGAAGATGCAGCTGGCATTCCTTTCAAGGAAGAAGGGCAGGCTTGGCACCATTGCTTTGTTCATCCTTCAGTTAACTTCTACCTGTAATCATATTTTGATTACAAATGAATCATATTTCCAAACCAATGAAGTTACAGTAAGTAAATTTTATGCAGACTTTGATGTTGAAAAAAGGTAGTTAAGAGCTTTCATAAAACATAAATCAAGGAAAAAAAAAAAAAAAAAGCCTGGGATAATTTTGTATTTGCAAAGCTGGATCTTGAAATGTGAGAGTCTGGAAACTGAACTACCACTTCTGCTTGTTTCATCTGTTGCAAACACAAAAAAACACAAAAGTAAAACATAATGGTAAAGTGTCAGTGGCCTGATGACTTGTTGGACAAAAAAAAAAAAAAATAAATATTTGCAACAACATAGAAAGTTGGATCTGTATGAGTAAATAGATTATGCAGAATTTGTGCAGTATGACTGAGAATAACTGGATTGTTTGGGTTACTTAATGTCTTGTATGATAATGAACTGGCGTTTACAGAATGGCTAATAGCTTGAAAGAACGTAATGGAACAAGATGACAGAATGTTAACGCTTCTCCCATACTGTGAAGTGGCTGAAATTATTGCTTGGTTCCTCTCATATTATAGCCAGAAACCATTTTAATATCTGAAATAACATTCTTACTATCCTCCTACACCTGCTTTCTGAAAGAACACCAGCTGAACTGAGAGAACTGATCTGCTTGCCGGTATTCAGAAATAAAAGTTACCATTTAATCAAAGGTGGTGGTCTTTATAATAACAGGGAACATTTAAAAAATGATTTTATGCTCTTCAGAAATATTACAGAAAACCAACCCCCTTTGTGTGTGTGTGTGTGTGTTATGATCCTGCTGTAATAATATGACTGTTGCCTCACTGGAGGTCAGGAGTGACTACAGCTGTGCCAGTCTATATTTATGACTTTTTACAGCGTGCTTCTTCCAGTATTTCAGTAAGAGAGAAACTCTTTCCCTTTGTAGGCTAACATCATCTTGTTTCAGTACATTTCCTTTTTACCTTAACTTTAAGCCACTGACACAGTAGGTGGCTGAGCCAACTGAAACGGAGCTCTGTGTGTTCTCTCATGTACTTAGGTGGACATTTACCATCATCCTCAGATCTTACGACTCAACTGTGAGACTCATTTTTTTCCCTTGGTTATCCTATGTAAAAAAATACTTAACCAAACCAAACCAACCAACCAACCAAACAAACAAACAAACAGCCAACTAATACTGTTCTAGCTAACTTTCTCAATAGCTGTAATGAACAAGTACCACCATTTTCTTATTGGCTATGGCTGCTTACATCTTTGTGTTATGTAGTTCTTATAAGTCCATACATAAAGGACTTTCTCTCAGGTATTGCAACTAAGAAATTTTGAAAACAAGCTTAAATTAAATATATATATATATTATTAGTTATGTATTAAAAAAAATATGTTACAACGTAGAGCAAATAAATAAAATGGATAAAAAGTTTCATAAATCAGTGGTAATAAGGATATTTTCCACAGCATGTTATTAGATGTTAGTTATTTATTTTCATCTTGATCATCCCAATAATGAATAAGGCTTTCTAGAAACCTAAACAGATTTGCATGCAAACACCTAACACTTCATGTAACAATGTTCTGTGTGGTGATTATGATATGTGTCCCCATGGGAATAAAGTAAAACAATTTACATATTTAAGGACAAGCATACAGCAAGAAAAGCGGTCAATAAAATTATTTAGGGATGCAAAAATTTCTACCTTTCTACATCCCCATTCAAAGGCCCCTCAAAATGACATAAAAAAAAAAAATAGTAGTGGATTTTTAATGTTCTACATCTTGACTTTGGAATTTAGATTTTATTTTTTTTCCCCTCAGCTGCACTTACCCAGGTGAAAACAGCATCATTATTTATATTTATGGCCCTGCTTGTCTCCCAGTCTGGCTTATCTTAAAATAATAGATGTAAATAAATAAGTAAAGAAATCTACATCTCAAGACATAGCATATTATTTGGCTTGGAGCACATGCTGTAGAAATCCCAGAAGGAGAAAGCACAGCTATTGCAAGGCAGGGAAAGCAAGGAATGCTTCTCTCTGTCTTCCACCTATATGTTTGTATTATACTGGACACCAGTTTTGGTCAGTCTTCTTTCTCTTAACCTAGATGTGACTAATGATTTTATAAGCTATCATTAGGCCTAACCTGTACAGAATAAAAGCTTTAGTGAGTTACATGCTATGTCTCATCTATAAAATGTGTATAAACAAGCACATTTATTTAACCTACATTATATACATACTAAAGACTTACTATCAACAGAGAAGTTAAATGGCAGCTGAAAGCTGCTTTTTTCATTTTTTTTTTCTGGAAAGATTGTACTTTCCCTTTTGCCATGTACTGGAGAGCCATATACAGAAGAAAGACTCTGGCTTCTACTTTCAGCCACTTGTCCTCAGCAGTCCAAAACCAGAACACTGAGCTATTCAGCTGTTGCTGCAATATGCCCAGAAAAGATGCAAAATGTGGGACTTTTCCAATAGCCTCATACATTCAAAACACCATCCTGGCTTGAACTTTAATAGCTACAGTCTGTGTCTATATTTTAACTCAGGCCTCCTACAGATTTATCAAATTTACCTGAAAAAAAAAAAAAAGAAAAAAAAAAGTCTTACTAACATAGTTAAATAATACAGATTATTTTTTATTATTATTTGTTTTCAAATGTTTTTAGTTAGTTAGTTCTGTTTGTTTGTTCATTTTAAAGGCTCAGCAATACAGTGGTACACAGATTGTTTGTCCAAGGTGATGCCCTGGACATGAGGAAGCCAAATGCATCACTGGCACAAAACAAAACTACTTCATTCACTGCAATCTGGGAAAGAAAAAAGGTCTAATTCCTACTTTAATTAACTATTAAATGAAATTCAGAATTCTGGATAAAAAATCACAATGCAATGACAGCTGGTGGACCGCTACTAGGGTGTATCTATTATAATTTTTTCTCCATAATACTTTGCTTTTTTAATAATAATTAAAATAAAACATAGTGGAAGAAAGTACTCACCAGCTGTTCGTATCACAGCATAAATAAAAGTGAAATAGATGAAATAGATGAAAAGTTTAAATGAATCTGAGTTGGTAGTGGAGAAATGACAGGGAAAGCTCCAAATTTGTCACTTTTCTCCATCTCAGCAATGAGACAATTTGAAATCATGTGTTTCTACGGCACCTTGGACATCCCTAGCCCTTTTTACTAATTTGTAAGAAAATGACAGCTTTGACCAAATTTTGACTGTAGATAAGGAAAAGGAAAAGGGAGATAAAGAAAGAGAGAGTTAAAGAGGGAAATTGAAACAGAGACATGAAGAGGGAGAGGAAGACAGAGGCACAGGGAGATATGAGAGAGAGAGGTGAGGGAGGTAGAGAGGGAGACAGAGATGGATAGAGAGAGGTTTGCCCTAGGAACACAGATCTAAAGAGTTAAAGTGCTTTGTCCTTTAAGAGCATGATATTCCAGTTGGAGAACCAAGGACCAAGTTGATTATTTGATGGCTGGCAGACTGAAGTAAGCCAGCAAATCCAAAACTTAAAGAAAAAAGTCATTTAGATACATGTACACTTTCCTATGAACTTAAGATATACAATACCCCTGAAGGAGATTTTAAAACAAGAGAAGGTCATACAGGCTTGTAAGAAAAGTGCTTATAAGGAAATGTGTGTAATGTAAAGTCATAAAATACAATAAAAGGTTCTTGAAAAGTCTAGTGAATCATTGGTATAATGTGATGGCTGTTTTTAAATGCAAAGAAACGAAGGCCAGACTGAGCTATCATATGACAGGGCCATTTGTAAATATGATTAACTAACTCACTTGAGTTTTTTCTCTCATAATTTCTGTGCTAGCCTGTCTTAATTGATATTCTATGAAACTAATGGAACATTACTTTGCACAGTCAGTTCTAGTGGATCCATCCAATATATTTGACACTACTTACCCTGTGAAAGTGAATTGAAATCCACAGGAATACAGTATAATATCGCATATGTTTTTGGTTGGTTGGTTTTGTTTTGTTCTCTGAGTAGCTTTTTAATAGTATGACATCTATATATATACACATGAGCAAAAGAAAAGTTTAGCAAGTCAAGTCATGTAACTGGATTGATTGGTTTCTTCATGTTTCAAAATGACTAACAACTATGATTAGAAGTTTCTACTAATGCATGACATGGAAGTCTAATGTTAGAAAAGTAACAATGATTTCAGGCGCAAAGTTCTTCCACATTAGTTTTGCAGTAGTCAAACTTTTTAGCATCTTATCAGTTCAAAACATTTTAAAAAAAATATTGAAGAGATAAGCCAAAGAAACAGACATATTTTTTGCCATCGTGAACTATTTTAATAAGAACTTTTGTTGGAACCACAGTGAACAGTATTAGAAAGTTCTTGCATAAATAGTCTTAATTTCAATTTGAATTACCTTAACTATATCTTTCTTCCCTGTTCTAGGTAACTAGCAAGTAATAACATAAAATTTAGTGTTGCTGCCTGCATGAGAGTTTTTCTCCTAACTTTTTAGGTCTGGAACAATATTTCATGCATACAGCTAGTCAGCTAGCTCACAATTGGATGTCTATGCTCTAGATACCTGATTCATTTCGTTTAACTCTTAAACTTGTAAAACTTAGACATCTAAGACAGAGATCATCGCTCTAAAATTTTTCTTTTAGAGATAATGGAAAAAAAAAAAAAAAGAAAAAAAAAAAAGAGTAAACATTTCCTGATCCCAAGACAGATATTTAAAATAGACCAAACTGAATAGCCTCTAGCAGCTTACAGTGTAGACAGCTTTCTTTTTCTATTCTGAATGTGCACTTGTTTCCTTTCTAATAAGATATGATAAAATTGTTCCTATACAGTCCAGAAAAACACTTCTAAAAACAAAACAAAACAACACAAACAAACAAACAAAAAACCCCACAACCTACTCACCTACTGAAACCAATTTGTTCTGACATTGTTCCAGCCTAAATGTGTGTTTCAACTGATATGATTTAGGAAATCAACTTTTGACTTTAAACCATCAGGAATTGATTTAGAGCTTGATGTTTGCAATTAAAATAACATTTAATTGATCTTTGAAATCATTTATTTTTTTGTAGTTAAATTCATTTTTTTTTCTCCTTGTTTTTACCTTAAGCTGGTAGAAACATCACAGAACAATAACCTCATATCATATTAGTATCTCAGAAAATATGCTCTTCCCTCTCACTAATGATGAAATTGTCTCTATATTGGGGTGCATTTCCTTCATTGTAATTGAACTGCACCACCTCATGCCTCTTATACTTCAGCATAGGAATGTCTGGGGAATATGTGTTAATTTTACTGCTTAATCTACAAAGTTTGTGTTATTAGTTAGCAGTTAGTACTGAGACTACAATATAATTGTTGAAGGGTCATTTAGGTTCCATACACAGTATGAGTAGAGTTTGATCCTTTATAACTGACAGAGTTTTGTCTTTTAGATTTTTTTTTACAAGGTTCATTATCAATTCCAGCATTTATTAAGATAGAGGATAGATATTAAGATAGAGAAACACAGGAAAAAAAAAAACAGTTAATGGCTCTGTATTAGCAAGTGTTAAGGAACCTATGAGCTGTTACATAGGATTACAGCCAAAGTTTATCTGCTTCAATGTTTTGTTTCTGGCACTGGCCTGTTCTCACTGGTTCAAAAAAAGGTAAAAATTCCCCTGCAGTACTAACAGTCTGCATCCTTAGGGCTCATATTTCATCCACATTACATATCATTTAAAAGAAAAAATGATCATAATAAATTTTGATAACAGTCACAGCTTTATGACAATAACTAATTGTATGGGAAACCTCATCTCTGCATCTGTTTTGGTTCAGATATCTTTCAGCTTCCCTGCTTTCTGAAAAGGAGACTAAGACTTACCTTTTGGACAATATTGTTATGACTTTTCCTGTTTTGGACAAATCCACTGTAAAGGTCACTGAGATGTCAAGGTAGCTTTTTGTTGTGCCTTTAACTAATATAATTCCAATAAATTGTTTGTTTATTTACTTATTTCTTTATTTTTAACCCCAAGAAGGTACATTTTGTCAAAGAGTCTATAATACTGGAATCAAAATTGGGAAATTATTTTTTTGTGGGCTGATTTTCAAGAAATGACAATATCACTTTCTAGAAAAAAATATAAAGTGAATGAATATTTCTCTTACTTAAGAGCTCAATTTGTCAACATTTGCATTGACTCTCAGTCTTTTTCCAGTCTCTGCAGTGAAGCAAGCAACAGTTCCAAAATAGCATTTGCTAACACTGTCTGTAAGGGGAAAAAAATGTCAGCTCCTTACCTAGAAGCTAAACTTCTCATATAACCTCATTATTTAAGACTCTGTTACAAAGGACTCCATTTCTTTGACAATGTTATGTACCTTGCTATCTCCATCTTGAGTTCATTCTGTAATGCATTCAGTGTAGTTTTTAAACATGTTTCTGCTATTAGGGCAATATTTATTAATTCCTTAGTGAATGTAACTTTGTATTAGTGAAGGTAATTCATTCATTTAATAGCTTTCGTACGGTGGTAGATAATCTATATTGTAGTTATCTGCCATTGATACTGGGGAAAAACAACAACCAAGTGTTTTCTGATTTTTCAAGTATCAAATTATAGCCTTCA